>NC_056726.1:700021616-700230258 GCF_019279795.1 Protopterus annectens
GGACAATGTCAGAGTCATATTTGTACTTGTTGTGGTGTGACCTGAGTGGGTGGGTTATGTGGTGGATCCTGGCACCTGACAGGCAACTGACAGTAACCTTCTCCTTGTTTAGCCTGGTGAGTGGGACATCAGTGTGCCTGACTATAGAGTCATCTATGACTAGTGTGTTGGGTACGTTGTTTTGCCTTATTGGCTGCGGTTGAGTGGCACACTGAGTCTGTGGGATATGTGTCATTTGGATTGTGTTGGGGGATGGAGGTTGCTTGTGTTTCTGCTTTGGAGGTCTCTGTTGCTTAGACAGATTATTATTGAGAGCCTCTGCAAATGTTTTTGTGTTACTATGTGTGGATTTTGGTGGTGCAGATTTAGTGAGATTATGTGATGAGTGTGGTGTCATGCAAATGTTTACCTTCTCCTCTTGACTGTCAAGTTCAGTCTTGGTTGGCGAGAGCTTTACCTCCAGTTTGGCTAGATAAGTGCATCTCTCACAGGTTGTAGTGTTGGATAGTAGGAGGAGAAGGTTGTCGGTGCACATGAAGCAATTTCTACATTGCCCCAAGATGCCCAGAGTCATTAGATAGACAGGAGAGAACACTGGGAGCTGACCCTTCGACATGCCTGAATAAAAAACTATTCTCCTCCAGACAAGTGAGGAAAGTTAGTACAAGAGCTGTTTTTCTCTAAGCAAGTGAGAAAAGTAAGTACAAAAACTGTTTTCCTCTAGGTAATGAGGAAGGTTGAGTGCTATAGTAACTAGTAGCTTATTTAGTGCTTACAAGTTCTCAACAAGTGCTGAGCACGAATAAGCAAATTTAAGTGCTAAAACTAAGAATCTGTATCTGCACTAGACGAGTTACAGGACAGAAACAAGTGCAAATGCAGGCTTTCAAATCAGAAAGTTGAGAGAGATGGAAAAGATTGCCCAAACAGCTAATAACTACAATTTTTGGGCCAGAAGCACTCCTTATGTGGTAGACAGGTTACCTAGTGCTTACCACTTCCACTGATAAGCTAGAAGTCTTCCCTCCAACACAGAAAGGCTTGGGGGCTCAGAAGCTTACATACAGTCCTGGATACAGCAAATCTGTATCTGGACTACACTAGTTACAGGAAAGGTAGGAAACAGGCTTACAATATTTTTTTTTTATTTATTTTTACAGAAAAGTAGCTAAAACAGCAGTAAAAACAATTCACACTTGAGTATGTAGCAATATTAGACCAAACACAGTTTAAAAAATGCAATTAAATTAAAAAGGACTAAAAGCAAGTGCAGAAGGATTTTATTAGGTAGAATGTGGTAAAGAGATGGGACTGGGGGAGTGTCCCAGACCAAATCTACGGTGGGGCGGGCAACTGCAAAAGCCACCAAATTTAAAACACTTTCAGCAGAGATCTGAAAAACTATAAGCAACAATTAACAGTACAAATACTAAAACCAAAAAAAAATATGCTTAGCTCTGTATATTTCCAGATAGATTGAAAAGCAGTCTCTCAGAACACAGGTTCCAGCAATGAAATGTCTTCAGTTTTTTGTTTGTCAGATGACAGGATGTGGAATTTGTGTTTTTGTTCTATGAAACCTGGGGGTAAAGAGCATTAGTTTTGTCTTTTTGGGGTTGTGGAGCAGATTTGCATTGCTGTGCTAGAAGTATGTGGCTGAGAAAGCCTGCTGAGTGATATCTTTAGTGTGTGTAGTAATTGTGTTGAACAGATGACTGCTGCATCATCTGCATGTCGAATGAGGGCATTTGTTAATAAATATGTTAAATAGGAGAGGCACATGTACTGAACCTCGGGGAACCTTGACTGTAACTGGCAGAAAAGTTGAGAGGTCTTGCTTCCTCTTGACTACTTGTTGCCTATTTGACAGATAACTATCAAACCAGATTAGAACGGATTTGTTTAGACCAACAGTTGCTAGATCATATAATAGTTTCTGATACGATTCTATGTCAAAGGTTTTTGACAAGTTGAGAAAAATGAATGAGACTAGGTCTCCATTGTTTGTGTTGATTGACAGTGCTGCTAAAGCTGTGGTTGGCAGTTGTGGTGAGTGATGTGATTTGGATGGAAACATGCTATGGGAAAAAAACTAAACTATGATCATTGTGGAATTTAATTAGCTGAAAGGATATGCATCTTTCCAGATTTTTGAATAGGGGTGACAGGATCGCTACAGGTCAGTAATTAATCAGGATCTGTTGAGTTGCCATCTTTATTGAGAGAGGATTATGAATTATTTTTTTCCCAGATTGTTACGACATAGTTTTCACACATATGGATCTGTTGATTAGGGATAGAAATGGGGAATACTGTAGATGTGGCTGTAATTGTTAGGTATTCTCATGAGATTCATTAGTTGTCAGGGTTGCCTGCTTTAATTTTAGTAAATTATTTTTTTATTGTCACAGTAAGTATAGGTGTGGGCGTAAATTGCTGTGCATTGACATTATGGGTGCCTGTGACAGTGGATGGTAGGTTGGAGTTTTATTTAGTGATTGCTAGGACGGAGATAATTAAGTGGTGGTTAAACTGAGTTGAAATGTTCTTTGAGTCCTTACTGATTGTTGGAAAGGGAGTGGAAGTTTACCCTGGATGTAATAGGTTTAATGGATGACCAGAAGAGACTGAAATTGTTTTGATGTGAGTTTTTGAAGTCCGAGAGACTGGACTTTTTGTTCCAGAATGATGGAGTTCAGGTTCATGTGGTATTCATTCATGATGTTTATGAACCTGACATAAACTTCCAGGGTCATGAAACAGGTCCTGTAGCAAGTGAAATATTGATAGTTGATTTTGTTTAATGTGACTTGGAGTTTAATGAATTCAATTTGTGGGTCCCTGAGAAACTGTATAGAGGTAAAACAGTCTTTGATAAATATGAAAATGTCACCTCAGGTACCATTGGGTCAGAAGGCATGGTAGGCAGTAAACCCAGGTATACAGGGAACAACTAGCTTGTCAATCAGGTTTCAGTGATAGTACATGTATGTATCCACTCTGCTACAGGCCCCATGAAGGCTCAGTGTCTCTCCAGTAAGTGTTTTACAACTGTAAATGCCTGGTTATGTTGAATTGTATTAGACATTTTACAACTGTATATGTTTATGCTGAATTGTGTTAGACATCTAATATGATTTATGCTTTATTATTGGATGTTACTATGGCATGCTAGCATCTGTATGCACCACGTTGTTTTTTGTATAATAGTATGTATGGTCTATTTGCGTAGCTGCACCTTGTTCACAAATGTTATTCATGTAATTGTGTTGTGTGTAGACAGCTCATACTAGTGTCTAAATTATTTCTATATAATTGTGCTGTTACTGGGGGATAGAATCACATTAGAGAACCACGACAGATTGCTGCTCGCTATATTTTTATCTGTGACTGCATAACTGTCTGGGTTTTTTTTTCTAATGTTCTTCCAATTGGCTCAGTATCTGCATATACTAAGTAGTTGGTTCAAGACATTGTCCTGCATGTGATAGCTATTTGCTCAGTGTGTTTTTTATAATCTTTATAATATATATTTACCATCTCAAAAGTGCTTACTCCTCTCTGTACTCTTCTTTTCTAGACCTAACACCACTCTTAAGTATTCAACTGCAGTACCACCTTTAACATTCTTGTAAGAAAAGTGCAGTCCGGGTCTGAACTGTCTGCAAACAGCTACAGTTAACTTTGAGTATGTGTCTACCTGTTTGAGCCAATATTCATTTTCCCCTGGAGAGCACTCCGCTTTGGCTTGTAAGCAGCCCCCCCCACCACACACACACACACACACACACACACACACACACACACACACACACACACCTTCCACTTTCTCTTATTCCCTTCTGTTAGCAAATAGTATCCATAACTGATCAATACTGTGTGTTTGTTAATTTAAACTATGACCACAGTAGCCTACTGATACAAGGTTATCCTGTTTTTCCACCTGATAAATTAAGAAATAACTTACAGTTTCAGAGCAGTCCTTGGTCAATTGTGATACTTTCTTAACACATACTTGTCTTTGCTTTGTGATTGTTTCCAGCCCCCTCATACGAGCAACTAACAGGGTCTCTACCCGCTTCGCTCCCCACCCTGCCCACTATTACCTCCCGCCCCCAGTGGTCCCACCTTTATTGCACTCAAACCCCTCCCATCTTTCCAATAGCCAACCACAGCACTAACCCAACACTACCTCCTCCATCTTCCCACTACTATCACACCTCCTCAACTAACATGTACAAGCATACCTTTCCTATGCTCACTGCATGCACTCTCCTTGCATATCTTACATCCTACCAAAGCTCCATCATTCCCCCACTCAACCACTACCATTGCACTACTACTCACACCACCACCCATGTCTCACCCACACTCAGCTCCCCTCAGCTCAAGAACCATCCCTATGCACCCCCCCACATATTCTACCAACTATATTACTCAAACATAAAGCATCCCTACAACTTAACATAGTAACCCTCCCACCATACCTATTACCCACAGAGCACAATCATAAAGTTTCCCTTATAAACAAACACATTCAAAAACTGAGAAAACTAATAATCTCATGCATATCAAAACTAGCCCTAAGTGGAGACATCCACTCCAACCCTGGCCCTACCATCTCCAACCCCAATCCTCATAATCAGACTAGAAACCACAACTTCTCCCATACTACAGCCAATAGAAAGCCAAGTGACTTCCTTCTACTAAGCCTAAATATTAGAAGTATATCCAACAAAGTCCATGAACTCCATGCCACCATAGACTTGTACTCCCCAGATATAGTCATCCTGACAGAAACCTGGCTAAAACCTCACATTACCAGTGAGCAAATACTTCCTACAGGTTATGGCATACTAAGAGTAGACCGGCTAAACAAAAAAGGAGGTGGTGTAGCTATAATATTTAAACAGCATCTAAACATTCAGATCTTAAAATCATCAGCTCCACAAATAGGCAATGAAGAAATAATATATACCAACCTCAAAATTAACCAAAACAAAACCATCAACATAATTGGATGCTACTTCCCACCTTGCCAAAACATCCTTCCACTAGAAAACTTCCTCAGCTGGTCTACCCACCATTTCCCCCAAGAAACTATCATCTTAGGTGATTTTAATATTGACTGGCAATCCTCTTCTGGCAACAATCCAACCCATCATGTACACCTTCATGGCTTCACTCAACTAGTCCATTCACCAACCAGGGTAAATAAAAACTCCAGCAAGCACACTACCCTGGACTGGATACTAGTCAGTAAGACTCCCAGTCATATATAACAGGCTGCTTATCAGATAGCCTCAGTGATCACTCCCCAACATTCCTACTAAAAAAATACCGGTACCAAGCTAAACCTGTCATCTACTGTCAAATACGTAAAAAAATAAACTTTAACCCACTCACAAGTATAAAGCCCCCTAAAGACAAGAGGCTCAAAATCCAGGCTGAGAATGTCTTCAACCAAAAAAGCAGTAGATAAAACAGCAAAATAATCCACAGGTATACGTTCCAGGTACCAGTTTATTAACAGGAGACACAAGCGCTTTCACAATGCTTCATCAGGTGTGACTCTTCCATAAAAGATGAACACCTTATATACTCATCATAATTAATCACATGACAAACAATAATCAATTAAAACAGTTAAGACAGTTTAAAAAGACAGAACATATAAATATAATCATATAAAAAAATATATATGCATAAATATAGGATACAAATATAAAAATACATTAATATATATAAAAAGTTTAAACATATAGGGCATGGATTTTCATCTATTTAAAGGTCTATTAAGTATAGGCTTGATAGGAACACATTCATTGAGGCCATGTCCAGAGCTAGATCTCAGCCTTACAATCCATCTTGCTTCTATATCCTCAGTTCTGGCTCTCACATCACCTCCTATTATTTTCATATATAAGAGATAGAACTCTGAAAGTAAATACATGGTCCTCTCCCATAGCATTAGTATGTTTAGCTAGAGCATTTATCTTTGACTTCTTTCTGACGTGGTACAAGTGTTCTCTCATTCTTTCCCTAAGAGTTCTATCAGTTTTGCCTACATAGAAACAGTGGCATAATTGGCACTCAGCTAAATAGACAACATGGGAGGTGCCACATGTAGCACCTACCCTGATGTCAATAGTTTTTCCAGTATCAGGGTGATAAAATAGCAAACTTGTATCTATATAGCAACATTGTGGACAATGACCACATGGTCATGTGCCTTTGAACATCACAGAAGGTTTCTCCTCTTTCACCCCACATAATCTCCTATACAAGTTCTTCTTGTTTTTAAATGTATATTGTGGTCTATTACTAATCAGAGAGGAGATTGTGGGTTCAGTGACCAATATTGGCCAGTACCTATTAATAATATCCGTGTATCGCTTAACATCTCTAGCATAAGTAACACAGACATTAAGCATTGGTTCACTGTTTTTAGTATGTCTAGGAGCAGTATTAGAAAAATATGGTTTAGCTTTATTAGATCTCATTTGCCTCACCATCTTCTCATTTTTATTAATACAATTAATAGGATAACCCCGGTGTTTCAATTCAATACTGGTATTGAACATCATATGATCATATTCAACAGGATCCACGCTAAGTCTTGATGCTCTAAAGAATTGATTGCGAGCAACATTATCAAAGACAAAGTCTGGGTGCATGCTTTGTCGATCAAGAAGGTTATTCACTCTACATTCCTTCCTATACATCCTGGTACTAATATTGCCTGCTGTATCTATATCAATGAAAACATCTAGAAAACTAATCCCTGTATATGAATAATTAAAAGTGAATTTTAAAAAGTCTGTACTGTGGTTCAAATATTCAACAAAAAGTTTTAATCCATCCAATGTACCTTTCCACAAGAGAAAGCAATCATCAACAAATCTTCTGAAAAAAGGTATACAAGGTGCATAAGTGCTATTAAATATATAATCTATCTCCCATGTAGCCATGACAGCATTGGCATAACTATTGGAACAGGAGCTGCCCATGGCTACCCCATTTCTCTGCCAATAAATTTTTTTCATTGAAAATGAATATATTATTATAAAGTACCAGTGCTATCAATTTTTGTATAACTGTAATCTCAGCAGCATTGTATGTGCCTACTTTTAACAATAATTTTCTCATAAAATCTATACCTATATCATTGGGTATCACCGTAAAAAGGGAAATAACATCTAAGGTGACCAAAATAACTTCACCATCGATAGACCCATGGTTGGTAAACTCATACAAATCATGTAAAAAGTGTTCAGTATCTTTCAATACATGGCACATGGAATCTAAAACAGGTCTCAATTTTTTCTCTACATAAATCGAGATGGCCTCAGTTGACCATCCCCTCCCTGAAACTATAGGCCTCATGGGCGGTCTATTACTATCCTTGTGTAGCTTCGGGAGACCTTGTATAATAGATATTACAGGTTTATAAACTAAAAAGTATTGAACCAATTCATCAGTAATTAAACACTCAAATTGCATTCTCTTAATTTCATTAATAATATGCTGAATCATTTGATCTGCAATTAGCTTGGTAATAGGTTGATAAAAATTAATATCATTAAGCATTTCATACATCAATAAATCATAGTCTCCTTTGTCTAGGATGACTATCTGTCCACCTTTATCAGCCGGTCTAATTACCAAGCTACAATCATTTTCGAGTTCATTTAAAGTATCCATTTCATTTTTACTAAGGTTATATTTCTTATTAAAATTAATATTATTATCAAAAACATTATAAAAGTCATTGACACATAATTGTTCAAAAGCACTAACTATAGGATTCATTTTAGGTATGAAAGTGCTAGGTCTCCTGAAAACAAAATCATGCTCATTATTGGTATGCAAAAACATTAATTTCAAATTCAAATTTCTAGTAAAAACCTTTAAATCAAATACAGCATCAGTTATAGTCATATCAGAGGCAGGTATAAATGACAAGCCTCTTGTTAAAACACTCAGTTCAACATCAGTGAGTAAGCGCTTTGAAAGATTAACAACTAGAGTCTTACTTTTTGAAAAGCCTTCTTGATGGTGTAAACATTGTTGGTTTCTTCTTCGTATTTCCTCTTGTTCCTCATGTTGCTCCTTCCACGCACTTGATTCTGTTTCCTCTGGCCATCCACTCTTCCCACAGAGTTGTCTCTTATTGGTAATGGAAAATTTAGCTCATACTCGTCAGGTTGCAAACGAGCAGTACTGGACATATTGGGTGTTACAGACTTAGTGTTAGCATCACTCCTATGTACTTGCGCTACTGTTAGCACCTTTCTCCTAGCCGCCTGTATACACATATTGGGACTAGAAGGAACTGTTGGCATAATAATTCTCTCTTCAGTGACAAAACCTGTTGACTCAGTCTGGTCCGAAGGAATAACTGTGTTAGACTCACAATGGAGAACACTTACTCACTGATGTGAGAAATTTGAATTTGAAATTAATGTTTTTGCATACCAATAATGAGCATGATTTTGTTTTCAGGAGACCTAGCACTTTCATACCTAAAATGAATCCTATAGTTAGTGCTTTTGAACAATTATGTGTCAATGATTTTTATAATGTTTTTGATAATAATATTAATTTTAATAAGAAATATAACCTTAGTAAAAATGAAATGGATACTTTAAATGAACTCGAAAATGATTGTAGCTTGGTAATTAGACCGGCTGATAAAGGTGGACAGATAGTCATCCTAGACAAAGGAGACTATGATTTATTGATGTATGAAATGTTTAATGATATTAATTTTTATCAACCTATTACCAAGCTAATTGCAGATCAAATGGTTCAGAATATTAGTAATGAAATTAAGAGAATGCAATTTGAGTGTTTAATTACTGATGAATTGGTTCAATACTTTTTAGTTTATAAAGCTGTAATACCTATTATACAAGGTCTCCCGAAGCTACACAAGGATAGTAATAGACCGCCCATGAGGCCTATACTTTCAGGGAGGGGATGGTCAACTGAGGCCATCTCGATTTATGTAGAGAAAAAATTGAGACCTGTTTTAGATTCCATGTGCCATGTATTGAAAGATACTGAACACTTTTTACATGATTTGTATGAGTTTACCAACCATGGGTCTATCAATGGTGAAGTTATTTTGGTCACCTTAGATGTTATTTCCCTTTTTACGGTGATACCCAATGATATGGGTATAGATTTTATGAGAAAATTATTGTTAAAAGTAGGCACATACAATGCTGCTGAGATTACAGTTATACAAAAATTGATAGCACTGGTACTTTATAATAATATATTCATTTTCAATGAAAAAATTTATTGGCAGAGAAATGGGGTAGCCATGGGCAGCTCCTGTTCCAATAGTTATGCCAATGCTGTCATGGCTACATGGGAGATAGATTATATATTTAATAGCACTTATGCACCTTGTATACCTTTTTTCAGAAGATTTGTTGATGATTGCTTTCTCTTGTGGAAAGGTACATTGGATGGATTAAAACTTTTTGTTGAATATTTGAACCACAGTACAGACTTTTTAAAATTCACTTTTAATTATTCATATACAGGGATTAGTTTTCTAGATGTTTTCATTGATATAGATACAGCAGGCAATATTAGTACCAGGATGTATAGGAAGGAATGTAGAGTGAATAACCTTCTTGATCGACAAAGCATGCACCCAGACTTTGTCTTTGATAATGTTGCTCGCAATCAATTCTTTAGAGCATCAAGACTTAGCGTGGATCCTGTTGAATATGATCATATGATGTTCAATACCAGTATTGAATTGAAACACCGGGGTTATCCTATTAATTGTATTAATAAAAATGAGAAGATGGTGAGGCAAATGAGATCTAATAAAGCTAAACCATATTTTTCTAATACTGCTCCTAGACATACTAAAAACAGTGAACCAATGCTTAATGTCTGTGTTACTTATGCTAGAGATGTTAAGCGATACACGGATATTATTAATAGGTACTGGCCAATATTGGTCACTGAACCCACAATCTCCTCTCTGATTAGTAATAGACCACAATATACATTTAAAAACAAGAAGAACTTGTATAGGAGATTATGTGGGGTGAAAGAGGAGAAACCTTCTGTGATGTTCAAAGGCACATGACCATGTGGTCATTGTCCACAATGTTGCTATATAGATACAAGTTTGCTATTTTATCACCCTGATACTGGAAAAACTATTGACATCAGGGTAGGTGCTACATGTGGCACCTCCCATGTTGTCTATTTAGCTGAGTGCCAATTATGCCACTGTTTCTATGTAGGCAAAACTGATAGAACTCTTAGGGAAAGAATGAGAGAACACTTGTACCACGTCAGAAAGAAGTCAAAGATAAATGCTCTAGCTAAACATACTAATGCTATGGGAGAGGACCATGTATTTACTTTCAGAGTTCTATCTCTTATATATGAAAATAATAGGGGAGGTGATGTGAGTGCCAGAACTGAGGATATAGAAGCAAGATGGATTGTAAGGCTGAGATCTAGCTCTGGACATGGCCTCAATGAATGTGTTCCTATCAAGCCTATACTTCGTAATAGACCTTTAAATAGATGAAAATCCATGCCCTATATGTTTAAACTTTTTATATATATTAATGTATTTTTATATTTGTATCCTATATTTATGCATATATATTTTTTTATATGATTATATTTATATGTTCTGTCTTTTTAAACTGTCTTAACTGTTTTAATTGATTATTGTTTGTCATGTGATTAATTATGATGAGTATATAAGGTGTTCATCTTTTATGGAAGAGTCACACCTGATGAAGCATTGTGAAAGCGCTTGTGTCTCCTGTTAATAAACTGGCACCTGGAACGTATACCTGTGGATTATTTTGTTGTTTTATCTACTGCTTTTTGGGTTGAAGACATTCTCAGCCTGGATTTTGAGCCTCTTGTCTTTAGGGGGCTTTATACTTGTTTTTACATTATACTTGTTGTTTGGGCTCTTTAGCCCACTCACATTCATTTCATCCCTCAAAGAATGTAACTGGCATCCTCTAAAGTACCTCAGTCTAGATAACGCAGTTGAATTTTTTAATACTACCTTCCTGAACATCCTTAATTACCATGCCCCCATAAGATTTTCCAGAACCAAAGCACAACCCTCCCCATGGCTACAGAAAACCACTAAGTTAGAAATGAAAAACAGGGATAAAGCCTGGGAGCACTGGCACAAAAACCAAAACCCCCTCAGCTAGACAGAAATTCCTAGAAGTACGCAACAGAGTCAAAAAGCTAATAAAACAGGACAAATTCCAGTACTACCAGTCTGCCCTAGACTCCTCACAACACAGCCCCAAACAATTTTGGTCCTCCATAAACTCCATCCTCCACCCAGGTAAAGTCAGTACCCCTCCTCCTAACATCCCTCACTCCTCAGAAAATATTGCTACCTCATTCAACACACACTTCACCCAAACCATACTATCACTAGCTAAACAACACAACCCCCCTCCCCTCCAACCCACACCTTCATCTAGTAATCTCCCCACTGCCTTCTCTTTTTCTCCTGTACCTATCTCCAACATAAAAAACTCTTAACTAAACTTAAACCCACCAAATTAGCAGCAGACAACCTCCCAAGTGAATACCTACAAATCGCAGCTGATGCTCTGGCCTACCCAGTATCCATCTTGATTAACCAATCTCTGTCAGAAAGTTACGTTCCCACACTGTGGAAAGTATCACATATAATTCTCCTCCACAAAGGTGAACCCTCCGCAGAACTAACCAATTACCGCCCCATAGCTATTCTCTCTCCACTCTCCAAAATTCTACAGAGATGCATACACTCTCAGGTTTCAGACTACCTCCTTACTAACAACCTCCTTTCCAGTACTCAGCATGGTTTCCGACCAAACCATAGCACCACCACTGCCTTACTCTCCTTTACTAAAACTATCCTTCAGCATAAAAACAATGGCTATCTCTCCTCTGCTACTTTCCTAGACCTATCTAAAGCATTTGACATGGTCCCACACAAACAACTTATCTCTGTCCACAATAACCTATCCTTCTCACAATCAGTCACCATCTGGTTTCAGAGTTACCTGTCTGACTGCCAACAATCCGTTGTATGGCAGAATGACATATCTCCCCAACTACCTGTCTCCATAGGGGTTCCCCAAGGATCCATCCTTGAACTCCTACTCTTCTCTGTTTACACCGATAATCTAGCCTCTGCCACCAAACATGGCACACTCATACAATACGCAGATGACTCGACCATCATCTGCTCAGCCCAGTCCCTACCCAAACTGCAAAAAGACAAACAGGAAGCCTTTTCCTCTATTGAAACATGGTTATCCGATGCCCAATTAATACTCAACCCAAACAAAACTAAAGTACTCATCTTCCAACCCACCAAACATGCTCAAAACAACTCTCACTTTAACATCACAGCAAAAGACTATATACCCAACTGAACACACCAAATTGCTAGGAGTGGAAATAGACAAGAAACTAAAATTTGACATTCACATATCCATGACCATAAAAAAAGTCCACAAAAAACTAGGCGCGTTATACAGAAATAAGCAATTTCTCACCAAAACAGCAAAGATTTCAATAGCAAATTCCCACCCTATCTCCACCCTACTTTATGCCTCTCCAATATATACCAACCTAAGGCAATGTGATCTAAAAAAGCTAGAGACCTGCTACAACAAAATTTCCAAATTCGCCACAGGGGCATCCTACCGTAGTCACCACTGTCTCTCACTTGCTGAACTGGGCTGGCTTGAACTCCCTCACCTCCTTCAGTGGTATCAACTCTCACTCGCCCACAAACTAGTAAACCATCCACTAAATGTCCCATCCCTCCAAAATCTACTCCAACCCTATCTTCACCAGACCACTAAGATCCAGCAACAAAAATCACTTGCAGATCACTAAAGCCAATAAGTCTGCTGGTGAAGCACTATTCTCTTGTGCCATAGCCAAATTATGGAACTCACTCCCACCCACAATTACCTCCGTACCATCATGCACCCACTTCAAAACTTTACTAAAAGCGCACCTAAAAACATGCTGGCTATGCCCTTGCAACTCCCACTCTAATATCATCTACCCCTTCCAACTACTACCTTTCTTTCCACTCCACTAACTACCTTGATTATAGCAAGCTCAGATGCTCATAAGCCTAGTACTTATTATACAGCAGGAACTTCTCATTGTAACATTTGTTAATGTCTGTTATGCACTTCACAGATAAAGATTCTAGTTGTCTACTGATATACTATGTTCTTCATCTGTAAATATGTTGTAAGTAATTGCTATGTTAAATTGTTAATCGCTATGTAATCCAATGTAACTACTGTCTGTTTATTTTACTGTGGAGCTTTTCTCCTCGGGCCTCTGCTGAAAATGGACCTACGTCCAGTCGAACACTCCCGGTCAACAAATTTAAATAAAGAAAAATAAATAAATAAATAATCTATATCTATATCTAAAATGCAGGAGTACTTGAAGATTGGGCAGCTTGTTGTTTAGACTTCTGGCATTAAGCAGAGCCACCTTAATGTGATCCTGTTTTGATAGTGATATTATGTTGGAATGTTTTAGCTGGATGTCGCCTAAAGAGACACTATGGGGATAGCAAAGGCTTTAGCCAGTGTGTGGAACCCTTTGAAAAGGAGATGCCGACTTTGCAAAACAAGTAGAACTGTCAAGCATATTGCTCCATGCTTGCAGGGACTGGATCCCCACAAGAATGACACAAATTATTTAGAACATTGTTGAAGCCAATCATCTTTTCTTTGGACCTAGGCATCTTTATGGAGAAGGGGCGATTCTCCTCAGTATCAGTGTCTTGCCTGCATTTGTGACATTCACAGAGAGCTCCTACATATATCTCTGCATCTTCCTCAGGCTTTTTTGTTTTGTTTTGTTTTTTTTGCCCCAAATCATTCACATTCATCTGCACAACTACCATGTCTTAAATATGTTTACCTGGTGCAAGGGTCCTAAGCACCTTGAGACATCTAAGATCCTGGCACTTGAAAAATAACTCACTGTCACCCTGTATTTTTGCCACCCTAGTGAGTGGGGAATCTGTGATTCTCAGTATTGAGTTACTAATCACTGAAACATTTTCATAGGTTCATAGGTTCATACTAGGCTATCTGCCCTAGGGCATTTATAAGCCTAGCCGGAGTGTGTTTGGCTTTCGCCACCCATTTTAAATTAATTTTGCTATGCCCTTTTTCGAGGTTAGTATACTGTGCCTCTGTCTAACAGTGACCCAGAAGTGATACCCGGGCTAAATCTACGATCTCCCATCCACTCATCAAGATTCCTCTTGAAGAGAGTCAATGAGGGACTCTGCCTAACCTGGACTGGGATTTTATTCCAGAGTGAAGGGAGCCTCTGGGTTATGAATCTGTCCCTCCAGCATGTCCTATTTATTTCAGTGCTGAGGTTCAAGTCTCTCGAGCGCATAACTCGATGGGATTTGGATTTTCAGAGGTGCAGCATGTCCATTAATTCCGGGTTGGACATGGCTTTATACGTCAGGCACAGATCGCCTCTGAGCAGGCGGTATGCCACTGAGTAGAGCTGGAGTTTCTTTAACCGGGCAGCATATGGCATCTGTTTGAGCCCTTTGATCCTCTTGGTGAGGTACTTTTGGGGTCTTTCCAGTTGCTGCAGGTGTCTGGTAAGGTACATCCCAAAAGGGGCATTGTACTCAATTATAGGCCTGATGAGGGATGAGTAAAGAGGCATGATGACCTCCCCTGATCTAGATGTGAATCCCTTCATGATTAGGTAAGCTATATAAAATGTTTTTCTAACCACTTTGGCCACGTGGTTGTCAAATGAGAGATTGCTATCAACTTGGGTCCCCAGGTCTCTAATTACTTCTTCTGTACTTAATGGATTACCACCTATGTGGTAATTTGTGGGCACTTTGTTTTTGCCAAAGGGGATGACTATACACTTTTTGGCGTTTAGCTTGAGGCCATGGCTCTGACACCAGTTGTCTGTTTCTATGAGGCCCTTTTGGAGGATGCTTGTGTCAGCTGGAGAGTCGATTATGGCGCCCAGTTTGCAGTCATCTGCAAACTTGGTCAGCCACAGTCCTTCCGTGTTGGTCTGTACCTCCAAGAAATATATACCGAACAAGAGAGGTCCCAGGACTGAGCTTTGTGGGACGCCACTTGTAACTGGTTTGGAGTCTGACATGGCTTCATCAATTCTAACCATGTGGGTTCTGTCCTTGAGCCAGTTTGCAACCCATCTAGTGACATAGGGGTTTATATTTAAGCTGGTGAGCTTATCTATAATGCCCGAGTGGGGTATTGTATAAAAGACTTTTGCGAGGTTCAGGTAGGCTGTGTGGACCACCTTCCCCTCGTCAATGGCCTTGGTGACTGTTTCAAAGAAATCAACCAGGTTTAAGAGGCAGGATCTGCCCTTAACAAAGCCGAACTGGGTAGGATCCAGTGTCTGTAGGTCCCCAATATCTTTATTTATGAGGTCCATGATGATCCTTTCCATTGCTTTGCAGACCAAGCTAGTCAGGCTTATGGGGCGATAGTTTCCAGGATCCGTTGAGGCACCACCTTTGTGGAGAGGGATCACTGTTGCTGTACGCCACGCTTTGGGTACATATCCTGTAGTAAGGCTGAGATTGAACAGTAGTTTTATGTTTGGGTTTAGCTCTTCTTGGAGTTCATGTAGGACGCAGCCCGGGACACCATCTGGTATCATTGATGCTGTGTTTTTACTTTGGAGAGGGCGGCTCTTAACTGAGCATCTGAGATGTCAGGGGGGCAGCACTCTGCTGGGATAGATATTTGCCCTTTTGGTGGGGGGGGGGCATTTGCGCTGAACCTGTCAGCTAGGATGTTGGCAATGTCTGTGGGTTTGGTGTATTGTTTGTCATTTTGGACTAATTCTGAGCATATCTGGGAATTCCCACCCAGGTTCCTAACATAACTAAAGAAAGCCTTGTGATTATCCTTAGTGTCCTGTGCAATTTTTCTCTCGAAGCTGGCCTTAGACGATTTTATGAGTGCCCGTAGTTGTTTGCTAATACTGATCAGAGATGCCTTCCCTTTTTGGGATTTTGCTGTATCATGTAGTAGCTTCCTCCTTCTGTTGTATAGTTTGTTTATGGCTGGGGTCCACAAGACAGGACATCTGCCTTTGGAGGATTGGGTCTTGATTTTATTTGGGATTGCATGATCCATGCATTCCTGAAGGTGTTCATAGAATGCGTTTATAAAGGATTCTGCAGTCTGGGCGGTATTTTCCACAGGCCCGGGGGCTTTGAAGGATTCCACCTCAGTTTTGAGGAGTGTGAAATTTGCTTTAGAGAAGTTTTTCACTGTGGTTTCCTGGGCCGGCGGTGGGGTCGGGATGTGAATATCCAGTGATATTAGTTTATGGTCTGATCTTACCATTGGGGGATACACTTCTGGTCTGGAGCATAGAGTCCCCATGTTGGTGATGATCAGGTCCAGTATGTTTTCCCCTCTTGTGGGAGTTGTAACAAGTTGTTCACAGTGTGAAGTAAAAGTTGACCAATTTACAGAAAGAGCAGAGTTTAAATAAGAAATACATTCATGGACTGCTGAGATAATTATCAGTTAACGAGTGGATGCTGCAGTTATACATGCATGCCTTTTTAAGTAAATATGTAACTTGGGCACAAATGCAACTGTGATAGCACAAGAGAGTCTTACTTAATAGTAGATTTGTATTGGCTGTGGGCTAACTTGCAGAAGTTAGCTGGGGGCTGCTTTGTGCTATGTTGCTAGCTGTGTGGCTCTGCGTATTATGCAGCTATGTGCAGATTGCAGCACCTGTTCATAGCAGGTCTCCACTGTCTTATATTAGGTAAAATCACAACTGAAAGTGACTGCCTCTGTAGAGTACACATTACAGACCAGATACACCATGTATCTCTACACATAAATTAAACAGGAAATGAAACAGCTAATAAAAACATGCTAGAGCTCTAACCAAGTGTTTATCTTCCCAGAACTGCAGCAACTATCCTAATGCCACAAGGAATAGCAACTACAAGCTCTAGGTGATTCACATACCTGGCCAAAACTGGCTGTTTGCTGTAAGAATGTAGAGTGAGTAAAATCAGAGTATTTAAAAGCAGCGACATTTATTTGGCCACTCAGCAGCACATAACCCACTTGAAAAGCAGTGCAAATTGTAAAACTACACTGATTAATAGCTGGAACTTAAAAAAAAAATAAAAACAGTGAAAATGCATAAAAATTAGAGAATCCGCCTAAAACTAATTAAACTAGCTTGTCATAGCTCAGAATGCGCTTGAAAAGCAGTGCAAACAGTAAAATGATGTCAGTTAATATTTGTAACTTTAGATTCAGAGAAAACACAGTGAAATGCAGAAGAAAAATAAAACAACAGGGACCACTCAGAGCTGACTTGAAGTCACTAAGCATCTTTTAATGTAGTAGAATGAATGTACTTTCTTACTGGATGCAAATGAAGTCAAAACACCATTGTGTTTGTTTTTAGCTTGCTCATAGACACTTGGCTTCCAATATTCTAGGAAAAAAAGTATTGTCCATTATGTCTGCTTACTTATGAGTGTTTTCCAGATATGATAAGCCTCATTTTCTTTTCATTAATTGCAAGATTACCTTGCTGTCTGTAGGTGTTAATAATGTTACGGGCATTCTGCGTAGCAGATAGTAATACTTCTTTGCACAGTGGATAGGCATAGAATTATCTGCACATTTTACTATGTAAACACCATTGGCACATTTGTTTATTGTATTTACAAATATTGAGGATAACAATTTATTTATTTATTTAACCTTTGTTAAGTGGATTAATGCCACTAGACAATTGTCCTCTTTTCAGTGGAGACCAGAGTTGGTATTTATACTGCTAGAGGGAAATTTTGTCAGGGCATCAAAGAACATCTCCTATTTTTTTTTAATAGGTACCGTGGGATATTTTATATCCTTCTAAGCTATCACCAGCTCAAGCAGACGAGACCTTGGTTTAACATCTCCTTCCAGTAGGTGCCATTGGATCTTTTCCATCCACCTAAGCTACCATCAGCTAAAGTAGATGGGACTTCAGTTTAACATCAAATCTGAAGGATAACAAACTCAGGAGTACAGCCCCACACCTCCGGCTAATACTCCTTCACATCGAGTGGGAATAGAACCCACAGCCTTCCGGTCTTTCAGGACAAAAGACGAGTGTTATCTGTTGTGCCACTGATACTGAAATACTAAGGATGAAAACTGTCCTTAATACTGGTATATGAAGTTGGTAGCCGAGGAGAGTTTGACATGTAAAGCAGTATGGATGCTCAAGATATCATTCCATCCATTTACTGCAGGCTGACGTCACAGACCTAACAACAGAGAAACAGTCTATAACTTTAATTTACTTGCATCACATTTGCAGTGAAATATTTTGCTACTGTACATGCCCAGTTGATATCCTACTGTTCCTTGTTATTCTCAGTATTTAAGTACATTTTCTAGTCTGTAAAACAAGACTGAAATATATCCATCTGCTAATGAAATATATTTTACTGCGTCTACATCTACATTATTCATGCAATGTCTATAATTGTTGTAATTGAAGTTTAGCTCCTCTGGCCTTTGCTGAAAATGGGCTCCTGGCCCAGTCGAACAATCCTGGTAAACAAATGTAAACTAAAATAAATAGATTAAATAAATACATCAGTGTGTGTCTGTATTCATATTGTAAAGTTTGTACTATTTTAACTTACAGACTGATGGACAGGACCATATATGCCCTCTTTCAACCAAGACTCTTTTTAGTAGAAATAATAAAAATGAAAGACTGAACATGAACATTTACAAAATGCAGAGAATTATATCTAATAACAACAAAGAACATCTACATAACAGCAAGCTGGTGTATTACCTACTTTGGGCACAGGCTATGGATGAAAATATTTCATTTGGAGTAATCCAGCATAGCAAAAAAATAAATAAATAAAAAACAGGCAAATAAATGTGCCATTTAAATGATCATGTAATATAATACAATATAATATAATTAACTGAGATAATGCACACCTCTTAAGACATTAGTGAAGATAGAAACTTTTCTAAAAGACCACATAAAATATAGGCTGGAATTATCTACCTTAACTCCAAGACTGTAGCATTTGCTGAATCGTTTAGATGTCCCGTCAGCATAAACAGAAAAAAAAACATAAATGAACTGAGCTAAAGGTCAGATAACTATGTGAAAGTGTTTGTTTGAGATGATAGAACTCACCTAGTCAAAATAGGGGAAGCCACCTCAAGCAGTATACCTGTAACGAGTGGTTTGCCCCAAGGATCGGTCTTGGGGCCTGTGTTGTTTGGGATATACTTTTCTGAGGTGTGGGCTAAAACCAGTGGGCTATGGTTGACCAAGTTTGCAGATGACTGCAAGCTGGGCGCTGTCATCAATTCCCCTAATGATGTGGACATCCTCCAAGAGGGTCTCACCCAATCAAATGACTGGTGCCAGAAACATGCATCAAACTGAATGCCAAAAAATGCATCATAATCCTCTCTGGGGAGAGTGACATCCCTAAAAAATGATCACATTAATAACAAGGTCCTAAGCATGCAATCAGTTGTGAGGGATTTGGGCACCCAGGTTGATAACAAACTGATGTTTGACCACCATATTGCCTCCGTTGTATGAAAAGCTTTCTACGTGGCCCACCTTATTAGTAAGGGTATCTCATCCAGGAAAAAGGAGGTTAGGCATATACTTCTCAGAAGTACAGGCAAATGCAGGAAGACTATGGCTAACCAAGTTCGCCGATGACTGCAAACTGGGAGCCATAATTGACTCTCCGGCTGACACGGACATCCTCCAAAAGGGTCTTACTGAGACGGACACCTGGTGTCAAGGTCATGGCCTCAAGCTAAATGCCAAAAAATGCATAGTCATCCCATTTGGGAAAAACAAAACACCCACAAATTACCACATAGATGGCAGCCCCCTAAATAGAAGAGGTAATAAGAGATCTGGGGACCCAGGTAGATAGTAATCTCTCCTTTGACAATCATATTGCCAGAGTAGTTAGGAAATCCTTCTATGTGGCCCATCTAATTACTAAAGGGTTTGCATCTAGAAATAAAGAGGTTATAGTGCCCTTCTACTCATCACTCATTAGACCCATCCTAGAGTACAATACCCCATTTGGGATGTACCTCGCAAGACACTTCCAACAGCTGGAAAGACCACAAAAGTACCTCACCAAGAGGATTACTTGTCTCAAACATATGTCCTATGCAGCCTGACTGAAAAAACTCCAGCTGTACTCAGTGGCATATCGCTTACTCAAAGGTGATCTCTGCCTGACTTACAAAGCCATGTCCAACTCAGAATTGATGGACATGCTCCACCTAAAGAAATCCAAGTCACTGCGAGCCACACGCTCTAGTGAGCTAAACCGGAAGCTGGAAAATGGTCTACAGAAACTAAGAAACACGCAGTGGCAGAGACACCACATGGAGGCATGTCTTACTTTCAAGGTAGTACCTAGAGGGTTGAGGGTGTTGAAGATACCGACCTTTGGTACTACCTATCCAGAACTGTTAACCAGATGGCAGAAGCTAACCTAGAGGGTTGAGGGTGTTGAAGATGCTGACCTTCGGTACTACCTATCCAGAACTGTTAACCAGATGGCAGGAGCTAAACTTAGAAACGAGTTATGGATACATTAACCTACTGATTGAACAGTATAAAGATATAGAGAAGGCATTAGTACAAGAGATTGTGACTATGGAGAATGAACTTATAAATCTTGTCAGCACGGAAGAAAAGGAAGTGCTTATTGCTGACATCATGCTAAGACTTTCTATTCTTGACAACAAGCATTTGCTTGACAAGAAGAAGTTGGAGCGTGATTTAAATGATTTTTGTTTAGGTCAAGTCTTCTCCTGGGCTAGAAATAATGCTGAAAATACTGTGAACAACGTATATGGCATTCACAATGCCAATAATAGAACTGTTGCGGCTCGCATTGCACCAAAAGCCACACCCACAATTGTGACGTCAATGCGGCTACCTATATCTACTGATTTGCAGAGAACATCCATGCCCATTGATCCATCTTTGCATGGTGATGTAATTTCTGAGACTGCCACTCAGTTGGATGTAGGTGAGGGCCCGTCTGGGCAGACTAACAGTAGGGTAATATCATCCATGGTGGAAGCTACCAGGAAGGGGGAGTGCTGTTTGGACAAGAACAGCTTATCATCATCGCAAACTCCACACGGTACTATGTAATTTTCTTTCCCTTTACCCATCCGACAGATGACTTCGACCGGATGGTCGCCGCAGGGGAGCGCCAGAAAGAGAAAAACATCAGGAGAAACCCACAGGTTTCAGAAAAAGGTACTTCGTCCTATCAAGAAGACTTAGTAGTGAACATATTTAACTATAATTTACAGAAAGTGAGAGGTGCCTACTCAACTGAGGCCTCTCCTTTATACCTTCTAAATCAGCGGATTTAGCTGATATCTTGGTGGACATTAGAATGTTTACCAGAAGTGTTTGTCTGAGAATGTTGTTTGGTGATAATGAAATGGGGAATAAGAATTTATTTACTAAGCCTTCCACTTTTATTCCTCAAGGCCATCCCTTATTAGATACTTTTGAGAGAGCTTGTGAATGTGATCTGATTGAACTATATAATTCACGCTGTAAACCAGATTTCTATAACTTGACACATGATGAGTTTCAAGCTATTAAGAAACTGCAGGACAATCACGACATAGTGATTAGACAAGCAGATAAAGGTGGGGCCATTGTGGTCTTAGACCGCAATATGTATCTTAACACCATGACAAATATGTTGGATGATTCTGTGACTTACCAAATATTGAATAGTGTGCAGTTAAACAGATTAATTAAGAGCATGCACTCTGAATTATACGATTTATTTTTATGCAACACCATTGATAGTGATTTATATAAATATTTTCTAGTTGAGCAACCATTAGTTCCTACTCTTAGAGACCTTCCCAAAATACATAAAACTTTAGTTGACCCCCCTATGAGACCTGTTGTCTCAGGCAAATCGTGGTTAATGGAACCTGCTTCCATTTTTGTAGAAAAACACTTTAGGCCAATAGTGGACAGGAATAAGTTGATATTGAAAGACAGTCAGGAGTTCTTGGAGAGTTATGGCGAGTATGTGTCTTCAAACAATATAAGTAATGACCTGTTAGTTACTTTGGATGTAGTATCATTGTTTACTTTGATTCCGAATGACACTGGTATGGCGTTTGTAAGATTGATTCTAATTGAGGAAGGAATCTCCAGGAATATAATTCTTAGAATTTTAGTATTATTAGAACTGGTATTAAATAACAATTTTTTTTATATGATGGCACATACCATTTTCAGAAAAAAGGGGTAGCTATGGGCAACCCTTGTGCAAACTCATATGCTAACCTTGTGTTAGCATATTGGGAGAGGAATTATATCATGGCCAACACCTTACTTAGTGACCAAATTAAGCTTTATAAGCGTTTTGTGGACGATGTTTTCTTTACATGGGCTGGCACTGAAATGGAGCTATGTGAGTTCATTAATTATATAAATGGCACCACTGACTTTCTGAGATTTGAAGTTAAAAGTTCTGATGTTAAAATAGAATTTTTAGATACACAAATAAACAAAGAAGGCAACATAGTACATTCTGAAATATATAGGAAATCATGTTGGAGGAATAGCATTCTACACCGCAGTAGTATGCACCCCCAACATATTTATCATAATATTGTAAAGAGTCAGACACTTAGGATGTCACGGCTTACTACTGATGATGAAAATTACAGAATAAAGCAAGATATGTTAGCTGGGAATTTTTCATCGAGAGGATACACCAAGAAAGAAATAGCAAGTGTATATCAAGTTAATACTGCTATGAGACAAGGTGAAGGGAAACCCTTTCTGCATAGGAAAAGAGGGAGCATAGGTAGTACTAACAACAGCGGTCAACGAATGAAGAGGAATATGATGGTAATTCCCTGTTCTAATAAAAATTTAAAGGTTACAAATATTATCAGTAAGAATTGGGATATCCTAACCACTGATGATAGGATTGCAGAGTTAGTAGGCCAACAACCTAGTTTTTCATATAGGAACACCAAGTCATTAAAGAGGCTATTGTGCTATGAGGACAACAAAAAAGTGCCTATCTTATCCCTCAGACAAGGCACTTTTCCATGCAGAGGATGCAATCAATGTCCTTATATGTCTTGCAATAATCACTTTACACACCCTGACACAGGATATGAATATAGATTTAATTTCTATGCTGAATGAAAATCTAGGGACTTAGTCTATCTTGCAGTCTGTCAGACATGTCAGTCTTTCTATATAGGCAAAACTAACAGAAGCCTTCGTGAACGAGTTAGAGAGCATTCATATGCGATCAATAGGGAGGATGACCGCAATGCACTAGCCAGACATGTTTTAAATGTAGGGACATTACATAAGTTTAAATTTAACGTTTTAGAGTTAATAGACAAAACAGACAGATTAGGAGATATTAGGAACCATACTGTGGAAAGTGAAAATAGGTGGATATTAAAACTCCAGAGTCACAGGGGGCATGGATTAAACAAAAAGGTGACTCTGAAGCCTTTCCTCACAGCACGCTCCTATCTACATTGATTTTAAAGTGTAAATGTTTTATTTATGACTTTTTATATTAATGTTTTATTTATGACTTTTTACATTGGTTCTAGTGTTACACTAAGACTTCTAATTTTTAGTTATTTCTTTATATGTATATATATATATATATATATATATATATATATATATATATATATATATATATATTTATATAATACTCACACCACCACCCATGTCTCACCCATACTCAGCTCCCCTCCCACCAGCTCAAGAACCATCCCTATGCACTCCCCACATATTCTACCAACTATATTACTCAAACGTAAAGCATCCCTACAACTTAACATAGTAACCCTCCCACCATACCTATTACCCACTGAGAACAATCATAAAATTTCCCTTATAAACAATCACATTCAAAAACTGAGAAAACTAATAATCTCATGCATATCAAAACTAGCCCTAAGTGGAGACATCCACCCCAACCCTGGCCCTACCATCTCCAACCCCAATCCTCATAATCAGACTAGAAACCACAACTTCTCCCATATTACAGCCAATAGAAAGCCAAGTGACTTCCTTCTACTAAGCCTAAATATTAGAAGTATATCCAACAAAGTCCATGAACTCCATGCCACCATTGACTTATACTCCCCAGATATAGTCGTCCTGACAGAAACCTGGCTAAAACCTCACATTACCAGTGAGCAAATACTCCCTACAGGTTACGGCATATTAAGAGTAGACCGCTAAACAAAAAGGAGGTGGTGTAGCTATAATATTTAAACAACATCTAAACATCCAGATCTTAAAATCATCAGCTCCACAAATAGGCAATGAAGAAATAATATATACCAACCTCAAAATTAACCAAACAAAACCATCAACATAATTGGATGCTACTTCCCACCTGACCAAAACATCCCTCCACTAGAAAACCTCCTCAGCTGGTCTACCCACCATCTCCCCCAAGAAACTATCATCTTAGGTGATTTCAATATTGACTGGCAATCCTGTTCTGGCAACAATCCAACCCATCATGTACACCTTCATGGCTTCACCCAACTAGTCCAGTCACCAACAAGGATAAATAAAAACTCCAGCAAGCACTCTACCCTGGATTGGATACTAGTCAGTAAGAACCCCCAGTCATATATAACAGACTGCTTATCAGATAGCCTCAGTGATCAATCCCCAACATTCCTACTCAAAAAATACCTGTACCAAGCTAAACCTGTCATCTATCGTCAAATACGTAAAAAAATAAACTTTAACCCACTCACATTCATCTCATCCCTCAAAGAATGTAACTGGCATGCTCTAAAGTACCTCAAGTCTAGATGACGCAGTTGAATCTTTTAATACTACCTTCCTGAACATCCTTAATTCCCATGCCCCCATAAGATTTTCCAGAACCAAAGCACAACCCTCCCCATGGCTACAGAAAACCACTAAGTCAGAAATGAAAAACAGGGATAAAGCCTGGGAGCACTGACGCAAAACCAAAACCCCTGCAGCTAGACAGAAATTCCTAGCACTATGCAATAGAGTCAAAAGCGAATAAAACGGGACAAGTTCCAATACTACCAGTCTGCCCTAGACTCCTCACAACACAGCCCCAAACAATTCTGGTCCTCCATAAACTCCATCCTCCAACCAGGTAAAGTCAGTACCCCTCCTCCTAACATCCCTCACTCCTCAGAAAATATTGCTACCTCATTCAACACACACATCACCCAAACCATACTATCACTAGCTAAACAACACAACCCCCCTCCCCTCCAACCCACACCTTCAACTAGTAATCTCCCCACTGCCTTCTCTTTTTCTCCTGTACCTACCTCCAACATAAAAAAACTCTTAACTAAACTTAAACCCACCAAATTAGCAGCAGACAACCTCCCAAGTGAATACCTACAAATCGCAGCTGATGCTCTGGCCTACCCAGTATCCATCTTGATTAACCGATCTCTGTCAGAAAGTTACGTTCCCACACTGTGGAAAGTCTCACATATAATTCCCCTCCACAAAGGCGGACCCTCTGCAGAACTAACCACTTACCGCCCCATAGCTATTCTCTCTCCACTCTCCAAAATACTAGAGAGATGCATACACTCTCAGGTCTCACACTACCTCCTTACTAACTACCTCCTTTCCAGTACTCAGCATGGTTTCCGACCAAACCATAGCACCACCACTGCCTTACTCTCCTTTACTAACACTATCCTTCAGCATAAAAACAATGGCTATCTCTCCTCTGCTACTTTCCTAGACCTATCTAAAGCATTTGACATGGTCCCACACAAACAACTTATCTCTGTCCTCAATAACCTATCCTTCTCACAATCAGTCACCAACTGGTTTCAGAGTTACCTGTCTGACCGCCAACAATCCGTTGTATGGCAGAATGACATATCTCCCCAACTACCTGTCTCCATAGGGGTTCCCAAGGATCCATCCTTGGACCCCTACTTTCTCTGTTTACACCAATAATCTAGCCTCTGCCACCAAACATGACACACTCATCCAATACGCAGATGACTCTACCATCATCTGCTCAGCCCAGTCCCTACCCAAACTGCAAAAGTCACACAGGAAGCCTTTTCCTCTGTTGAAACATGGTTATCTGATGCCCAATTAATACTCAACCCAAACAAAACTAAACTACTCATCTTCCAACCCACCAAACATACTCAAACCAACTCTCACTTTAACATCACAGCAAAAGACAACACCACTATATACCCAACTGAACACACCAAATTGCTAGGAGTGGAAATAGACAATAAACTAAAATTTGACATTCACATATCCATGACCATAAAAAAAGTCCACAAAAAACTAGGAGCATTATACAGAAATAAACAATTTCTCACCAAAGTAGCAAAGATTTCAATAGCAAATTCTCACCTTATCTCCACCCTACTTTATGCCTCTCCAGTATATACTAACCTAAGGCAATGTGATCTAAACAAGCTAGAGACCTGCTACAACAAAATCGCAAAATTCGCCACAGGGGCATCCTACCGTAGTCACCACTGTCTCTCACTTGCTGAATTGGGCTGGCTTGAACTCCCTCACCTCCTTCAGTGGTATCAACTCTCACTCGCCCACAAACTAGTAAACCATCCACTAAATGTCCCATCCCTCCAGAATCTACTCCAACCCTATCGCACCACCAGACCACTAAGATCCAGCAACAAAAATCACTTGCAGATCACTAAAGCCAATAACTCTGCTGGTGAAGCACTATTCTCTTGCAACATAGCCAAATTATGGAACTCACTCCCACCCACAATTACCTCCGTACCATCATGCACCAACTTCAAACTTTTATTAAAAGCGCACCTAAAAACATGCTGGCTATGCCCTTGCAACTCCCACTCTAATATCATCCACCCCATCCAACTACTACCTTTCTTTCCACTCCACTAACTACCTTGATGATAGCAAGCTCAGATGCTCATAAGCCTAGTACTTATTATACAGCAGGAACTTCTCATTGTTACATTTGTTAATGCCTGTTATGTACTTCACAGATAAAGATTCTAGTTGTCTACTGATGTACTATGTTCTTCATCTGTAAATATGTTGTAAGTAATTTCTATGTTAAATTGTTAATCACTATGTAATCCAATGTAACTACTGTCTGTTTATTTTACTGTGGAGCTTTTCTCCCCGGGCCTCCACTGAAAATGGACCCACGTCCAGTCGGACACTCCCGGTCAACAAATTTAAATAAATAAATAAATAAATAAAAAATATTATTTTCTCAGACATATGTATACGAATACACAAGAATTTTTTATTTTTATTTTATTTCTTGGTTCCAAAGTGTATATGCCTTTAAATGTTTTAATTAGTTTAGTTAATTAAGAAATGGATTTAATGTGATTGAATTAAATTTATAGGCAGTACTATTTAAATGGATGTGCTTTTGTGCAGTTATTAAAGTCTGAAGAAGTGTCATTTGGACGTGAAAGCGGTTACTTTTAACTGCAGCTATTAAAGGATTTATTTTTATACTTCTGCTGTGGTGAGTCTCATCTGTGTTTTTAGAAATTTGGTTTTGCTCTGAAGAGGCTCCCTATCCAGGACTGTTTGTTGGTTTTATACAATAAATAGAACATGCTGGAGGGATAGATTCCTGTCACAGAGACTCTCCATGCTTGGGAACAAAATTCCAAATTACATAAGGCAGAGCCCCTCACTAACACTATTCAAGAGAAACCTTGACGAGTGGATGGGTAACAGAAAATACACCCCTGGGATCACTTCATTGGCTCTGCTTGACAGAGGATCAGTTAATTAATCAATGGGGCGGCGAAAGCCGACACACTCTGGCTAGGCTTATAAATGCCCTCGGGCAGATAGCCTAGTACCTACCAATGAACCTATGAACCTATAACATCCCTGTTTTCTTCCCTTATAAGACCCATTATTGAGTGCAATGTCCATCACAAAGCACATGCAGCAGCTGGAGAGACCACAGACGTTCCTCACCAGGAGAATCCAGGGCCTCAAACATCTACCCTACACAGATAGGCTAAAAGCCCTGTCCCTGTACTCAGTCTCATATAGACTCATCAGAGGTGACCTCTGTCTGGCATACAAAGCAATCTCAGACCCTGCCTCAATGAGACTGCTGCATATCTGCAAGTCAAGCTCCACTCAAGTAACCTGTACGTGCGACTTCAACCTGGTCTGTGATATCAATATGATTTGTTGGTGGGACAGATTTGTGTCCCAGAGACTCACCCTTCTATGGAATAGACTCCCTCTCCACGTCAAGCAGAGTACCTCATTAAACCTTTTTAAGTGCAACCTGGATAACTGGATGGGGAACAGAAAATACAACCCTGGGATTCCACCTGTGTCCCTGCTGGACAGGAGCATCGGGTGCTGATTTGTTGGAACATGGGCTAAATTCTTGACTAGGCTTGCAAGGGTTTAGGGGCAATAGCCTAGTAACTTCCTATGATCCTATAATCCTATAAGATTGACATAATATTTTGCAAATGAAATATTTCTCATATCTGTTATACCGTAGTTATTGCATTTATTAAATATCAGTATCACAGATGGCATTTTTGTAGAAAAGGAAACAGAGACACTAAAAGTAGCTGACTGAATATATAGCTGATGGGAGTTGCTAGGTTCATCCATCTTTTACTTGCTATCCAATAAAAAATTGACAAGTCCTTCATCCTAGAGGAACTTATCTCATTTTATTTCTCCTGTACCTCATACACTGATTTCAAAACTCACACTCTGTACATTTCTCATAATCTAAGTTCATGTGAATGTGAATGTGTGTGTGTGTGTGTGTGTGTTTGTGTGTGTGTGTGTGTGTGTGTGTGTGTGTGTGTGTGTGTGTGTGTGTGTGTGTTTTCTTCAACTCAACCATTGCCAACTTTGTGCCATACCTTCCCATTTTTAAGTACATATAAAATTGCATCCTTTCATAAAATCAAATCAGCTCATCTTCTGTGTAAGTATTGCAGTATCACTGATTTATTTAAAACACTCAAGCAAATTTTAATAATAAATTCTGGAATGTATAGGAGCATGATTATTTTCTAGAGTAATATGTAGTTTTTATGCACTTTTCCAGTAGTGCTCTCTGTCCCCACTTCTGCATTACTTTTATTCTCTTAACAGATGGATTTAAATGACAAAGTCTGAACAATAAAAGGCCCAAAAAATACATTTTGAGTACATGTAGTACTACGTTCTGCTAACATTATGCAACATAAATGTAACAGAAGGCTTAACCAGATGATTTAGAGTGATAAATCCCAGACTATGAAACAGATAGCCCATGTTTGACTAGTGGAGGCTGTGCTGTATGGTCCACATAAAGAGCGTTTGAGTGAGTAGCTGCTGCTGACCCACCCATCCTGATGAAGGGATGCAGATGTAGCCTGCTGTACTGGTAACATCTTGGGAGTGCAAATGCATTGCCTGCAGCAATGGACCTAACAAGTACTCACATTGTCAGTGGTGCACTGCTTTGCAGAAAGCTGGCATGTTCAACAGTATGCATGTGTTCCTGGCTGCAGCAATCACTAACTTATAATGCTGCCATGGGAATTAGGCAGCAGTGAGAGCAAACAATAAAATGATCACCCTCTCAGCAGATGGCAGCATAATTTGCTGTACCTGACTTGCACCTCCTTGGAAGTAAAGTGCCAAGGCAATTTCCCTACTAAGATGAAGAAATGGGAAATTTGTATACCAGTGGGGAAGAATGGTGGTGAATGTGGGGTGGGGGGGGGGGCTCAAAAAACATTAAAAAAGAAAAGGTAATGGAGGACATGATAATATTCTCAAATGGATATACATATGCAGCATGTAAACTACACAAGCATTTTACAGTCACCTGTTTGTAAGTTTTATTTATTACTTTGAGAAATGTAAGGATTTCTACTCTGTTTGCTTTAGTTATGATTTCTTTGAAGGATATATAGATTAAGTCCATTATTATGTCAATGTATAAATACAACTTCAGAATGTGGACAGGAAATCTTCAAACGTGACCACAGTATAATGTTTTTCATGAAGTGAACACAACACAGTATAATAATTTCCCAATGTTTCTTCACACACAGTAACAGTAGCAGTACCATCTCTTTCCTTCCTTCCTTACAACCTCAACATGGTTGTCATATAAAGATTCATACATAAGAACTTTGCTTGTTAAAGGGAGGTTCTTATAGATGAACCTCACTGTTATTTGCAAACCATGCATATTCACAAAAATGTAGCCTCCTTACAGGTTTTGTACCAAGTGAATAGATAACAGCAACAGTTATCTACATGCTTAAGACTCCCTTCCCTCCATCGACCTTGGCAATTAAAGACCCATAAGTCTGACCAGCCTTATGTACAAAGTCGTGGAAAGAATAATCATGGAATTAAGTTTTAGTCCCATTCCCAATTTTCTCCCTCCCATACTGTTTTGGACTATATCCTTTAAAATCACAACCCTTCCTAATAGTACCTATCTATGCCACATTGCATCTTTTTATTTCCGAAATAAACCCTCATTTCTTCTTATTTTGAATACATTATTATACTCTAGCCTTTAATACTCTTCCATTCCTTACACTCCACAGAAGCTAGCAGGTCAACTTACCTCAATTCTTTTATTAAAATACTTCCTTCCTTACCTACCCTCTTCCAGCTTTCAGAATTCGCCATCATTTAATTTCCTTCTGTCTTGCACCGTCTTGTTTCCTTCTTCATTGCTACCTCCCCACTACCTGACATGTATAAAATACAGATTCCTGTACTTAATTATGCTACTCTTCAGCTTATCCTTTATTTTTCTTCTTCTACTGTGCCACCTTTCTTCCTACCATGACTCAATAATATGTCGCAACATCTCTGCAACTCTGCCCTAACCACCTATAAATACTTCCTCTTTACAGTCTCCAAACATTGAACCAAACCTATTTAATGTTGACCCTCATCTTTATTCCAAATATAGGCTGATTAATTGCACTTCAACTCAAACCAAAACAAAATTAAGTGCAAGAATCCTCTCCAAAAAGTAAGTATTCGTAATTCCACAATATACTAATGTCTTTCTAGGAGGAGATAAACACCCTTATCCTGGCCCCACCTATAGCAATGAATACAAAGATTATTTTCTCCTACACACTTCTGTAACTCAACAACAACCAATCCCCATCCCTGGTGATCTAGTTGTTGCTGCAATAAATCTTAGAAGTATAAGAAATAAAATTGGGGAGCTACATGACTGGATTATACAGCATAACCCTGATGTTCTTGCTGTAACTGAAACTTGGCTTAAACCCAGCATAAACAACTCTGAAGTTATACCTGCTGGCTATAGTATCATCTGTAATGACCGTATAAAAAGGAAAGGAGGTGGTATTGCTTTTATATTTTACAATACCTACCACATTTACCCTTACAGCAAACCAACATTAAAATTCAGTTTAGCAGAGCTTCTTATTACTTTCCTAAAAATAAGCAATTCTAAACAAATATGTATTAATGTCCTTTATATCCCTCCTAGTGACAATACAGCTATAATGGAATATATCCTTCACTGGATATCCATAAAATTTCCCCAAGAAAAAATTTACTAGGTGATGTGAATGTCAATTGGTTGGACATAAACTCTAACTCCCCTACATCTAGCATGCACATATATGGTTTCACACAACTAATTAATAGCCCCACACATTATAGCAAGACATTGATTTCTCTATTAAACTGGATTTTAGTATCAGAGCCTAGCAAATACTATATCACATGTGTGACAATGTCAGGTATTGCCAGCTATGCCAGGAGAAGTAGGGCACTAGATGTGTAACATATGCCAGCTCAGCTAGCTGGAATTTTATAAAGAATTATATGTCATTTGTATATCAAACTGATTTGTACAGACGCCTGTGTTGAAAAGTGTATTTGTAAAGCTGCTTCTGTTAAAAATGTACAAACAGTGTATCCTGATGGACAAAAAAAGGAATACACTTGTATGTCAGATTGTAATATAACTATTGAAATTAATATTGTAACAGAGGATACTGGAAGAGAAGAGGTTAAGCTCAGCTCCAGTTAACTTAAAAAAAATAGTATGGAATTAAATTACTTTATTTAGGCCATAAAGATTGTATTCTGCAGTTCTGATTGCAGCCAGAGACAAAATGTCTGTGCCAGAGAATTGTTTATGAGCTCCTGTAAGTAAAGGGGAAGCTTTTTATTGTTTTATGACTTCCAGAAGCTATGACAGATCTTAACAAAGCTCTATCTGTGTGTTTATTATTGACACATATGTGCAAGATTTTGGGTCATTTCTAGGAAGGAGAGTAGTATGGCAACCAGAACTCAGATGAATAGATGTATGTGATGTCATTCCATAATCCAGTTCAAAAATAATATTGTAATACTAGATGAGACTCAAGTCTCAGAGCAATCTGTTTTTGGAACCTGACAAACAAGGGCCCTTCACCTACTTCATCTTGCCTTACTCTAGTAAGTGACCAGGGAATAGTAATTCTTTAGATCATTCAGGAAAATATAGTGAAACTAATTAAGTATCATTTTTATATATCTGTGTGAATCTATTCATCTGTGTTATTTTAATATTTCCTGTGATTGAAATGCTGGTTCTTATTGTAAATAGAGATTTAGTATTTTCATGTTCTTTTATTATTTATTATTAAATATATTTAAACTTTTCATTGTGGCCAGTCTTTTAGAGAATATTTTAACCTTTAAGAGTACTTATATATATTTGGTGACTCTGTGGTCACTCCTGAAAGCCTTATTGCATTGGTCAAGCACTATCACTAATATTAATATTAATGTCACTCAGTATAATTGGGTGCCCTTGTAAGAGCCTTACAGTAGCTGGCTTTGTAGTGTCTGTTAACAGTGTAACTACCTTATAGTCCTGGCTGAAGGGGGAATAGCTAGTAAATCTGTGTCACCCTTTCCCAGGTGTGTGTGTGTGTGTGTGTGCGTGTGTGTGTGTCCGTGTGTGTATTTGAAAATCAAATCTCAAAAAGTTTGTGTGCCAGCTGCTTGGATCAGGGACAGAAAGCATTGGTTTCACAGAGAGGGTGCTGAAGGACTTCGCTTGGACACTTGGCTGAGGACTCAACTCTACAGCTGTGCCAGTGGGGAGTCTTATTGGGGACCTAGAGAGAGAGGGAAAACCCAGACCCTGGACAGAGTGTGTTCCCTGTGTGCTCTTAAGGGAATCTGTGCTTGATGCATAGAGCTGCATCTGGAGATACTGTGTGCATTTATTTTTGTTATAAGTGAACATCGCTCTCCAGTATCAGTGGTGAGGATTTAGGCTCCTTGATTAGTGACCCAGAGAGAGGACAGGTACAATGCCAGAATCTCTCAGTGAACATCTCCAAACCTATATGACTAGACATCTCACACATCCAGTTAAACAGCCTATTTATAAAACAACACATAGCCTTTCCATGTTTAACCCAGAAATGTTCATTACTACACTATCATCTGTTAACTAGAACTTCCTAAAAATTCTCATCTTAGACAATGCTGTAAATGGAGTCTATATTAGATCAGTGAATGCTTAAAAAAGTTAACGCTGATTGATCAACCTTATGTAAGCGAAAGCTTACAATCTTGAACTGTCAGATCAGCGATTTTTTTCCTAGGGAAAAAAATCGCTGATCCAAAACACATACACACAACACAAGCACACCAAAAAAAACCCAGAAATCCACACACATACACCTAAAATGTGACACCTAACCCTATACTAAACTATGCACACACCACTAACTATCCACTTACCTTAACCCAAACACTAACCCTAAGGTCCATCACTATCGCACACTCACCTCACCCACTCCCTAACTCTAACTAACCTAAAGCCACCCTAAACCTCACGTCCACATAATCGCACACATACCTAACCCGCGCCCTAACCCTAACTCACCTAATCCACCCTAACACTCACATCCACACAATCGCACACTTACCTGAATCTGACCTGTAACTTTCCACCACAGCACTGAAAATACTGAAGCAACATAAATGGACAACTGAATTCTTTCCCTAGGAAAAAATTTGGGTTTCTGTTGCTTCGATATTTTGAACATTCACTTAAATCAGGTTGATCAATCAGCGTTTGCTTGATTAAGCATTCGCTGATCTAATATAGACCCTGTAAATGAATTAAGAACAACATTTCTAAATATCCTAAATAGCCTTGTACCTCCTAGAAGGAAGAGAATGAAGGCAAATTTGACTATCCAAAAAGAGTAGAATGCTAATATAGGATTCGAGAAAAAGTATAGAAAGAATATCAAAAATATAAAACACCTCGATATCTTGAAAATTTCAGAATGCTTCACAATCATATTAAAAAGCAAACAAATGAAGACAAAAAAACTATATTATAATAAATTTCACAATAATACTAAACATAACCCTAAAAAAGTGGACATCCATTAAGGAAATCTTACATCCCGTCCAAAAATTCATCCCAAACCTCTATCCTGATACCTCATCACTCAAAACAGCAATACAGTTTAACTCTTATTTTATAGATAGTATAGCATCTCTAACTTATGATTCCTCAGCATCTAATTCCAGCCCTGCCCAACAGCCACATTTTACCACATCCACCTTCACCTTCCATCCTGTGTCCACATCCCAAACAAAACTACTCTTAAACAATCTTAAACTGTGCTGTTCTTCAGCTGATGACCTTCCAAGTGAGTACCGAAAAATAGCAACCAGTACTATCCTGTCTCAATCCTTATAAATAGGGCAATCCATTAATCCCACTGCTCCTGTCTCAGGAAAAAGTCACACATTATCCCTCTACACAAAGAAGGAAATTAAACAGACATTAATAACTTTAGACCCATAGCAATCTTATCTCCCCTCACCAAAATGCTTGAATATTTTATTCAAAAACAATTGATCGACCAATTGCTAGACTATCTCCTGCAAGGAGATCTCTTATCTCCTACACAACATGGCTTCCATCCTTACCACAGTACTTGCACTAAGCTTCTAACCTATATAGATACTACCAATAAAGCTAGAATTAATGGCAAATTAATCATTTCCTTATTTCTAGACTTGTCTAAGCCTTTGACACAGTTTGTCACAGCAAACTTCTACTTAAAATGTCCTCGCTAGGTCTCTCTTAGCCCACCCTTCTGTGGTTCAATATGTATCAGTCAGTAAAATGGCATTCTGTGCTCTCTCCTTACTTCCCAGTAACCACTGGTGTACCACAAGGACCCTATCCTTGGTCCATTCCTCTTTAACATTTGGACCAACACTCTCAATACTTCAACATTAGATTGATTTATTAATGAGTTTTAAGAGAGAGAAAGTAAATGAAAAAGAATATTTATTATTATGAGGCTTTTTTCTAGCAAATACATGTATGCTCAATAACAATTCTACAGCTGGTCTTCATGTTTCCATGGGAACAATTTGATAAAGAGAAACTGGCTACACTATGGTAGAGAGTGATTGGGTGATGGAAAACAAACAAACAAAAAAAGAGTGTAAACATTCAGGGTTTTTTTTCAAAATAGATAATATTCTCTGAAGTCATTCAGGGGCTTTCGCAAGGTAGTTAATGTTCTCTGAAAACATTCAGGGGTTTTCACACCTGGGAGAGCTATAAAGATAAAACAAAACCAATCAGCACTTAGTAGAAGCACAGGCTGTATCATGTGTCATAACATGGATGACCTTTCTTTTAAGTTAACTCAAGTCTGCCAGTGTGGCTGTCAGTTTGGGAATTTTGTTCCTATTAGCAGGGTAAAACTTCAATAGTTAAAGGTGTACAAAGTTGTGTATGTTAGCATTAGTTAATAGGTTTTAGGGGGTATTGGAAGTTTTTTTTTCATTTTTTGTCTGAGGGCTTTCAATAAAACAAAAAGTTTTATAAGATGTTACATAGGCTCAAATGTATAAGACAAGAAACAACTGAATAAAAGTTCAATCTGCCAAACAGTGTATGCATATAACACAAAAGCTGGAACTAGACATTTAACAAAAATGTTGTTATACATAAAAAGTGGGAATAACAGCTTTTTAATACAATGATGTTTCTTTAATGTCATTAAATGTAAATGGCCTCACACATAAATAAAAGCAAGAAAGAGTAGTGAACTACGTTAGCAAAAGTATTGTGTAAATAGATATGTTACAGGAGACACTTTTAGGAAGAACTGAGCTTGTAAATTTGATAAAGAAAGATTTTCAGGATGGTTATTCAGTGGAATACCTGGGACAAAGGAAAGAGGAGTACTTATATTAATTGCAAGAGGTGCTCCAATAGTGGTAGAAGAAGATAGAAAAGATAATAATGGCAGATTTGTAGTGCTAAGGGGCTACTGGCAAAGGAGGAGGATTACATTAGCATGTATTTACATTCCACCTAAAACTACAATAATGAAACTTAAGAAATTTCTGGGAGAAGTAATTGGTTTTCAGGAAGGAGTATTACTTTTAGGTGGGGACTGGAATTTGATTTGCAGCAGTGAAGATGTGTCTTGGGGGCCCCATAAGGTAAAATATAACAAAGGAGGGTAGATTTTTGAAGACATTTGTGAAAGTATTTAGCATGGCAGATATAAATTCAGTAATAGGAGTATGGAGGGAATTTACATATTATTCCCTAAGATATAAATAACTGGGCTAGGCTAGACAGGATTTACATTTTACAGGAATATGTGCATTTAATTGAAGGTCTTTATACACACCCAATAACTATTTCAGATCATGCTCCAATATTAGCTAAAATAAAAACAGGGTAATGAAATAAAAATGAGACATTGGTGTTTCCCCCCGCCTATCTGTTGAAAAGACAGGAATTTAAGGAATGGGTAGTGGATATTATTCAGGAGCTGTTAGAGAGGATAGAAGTTTCTTCTGAAAATATAGCCAATGAGTTGGATAAAATTAAGGTTGAGTTTAAAAATAGAGTGGAAATAAAAGAAAGGGAGCTATGGTTAAGATGTAGTAAGAATTATTTAGAGGGACTGATAAATGTTAAAGTATTGCAGAATAGGGGGAATCTTGCAGAACAAGAAGAGGATCGACTGCAAAATGCTAGGCAGAAAATAAGGGATTACCTCGATAATATGCACAGGCTTAGAAAGATTGCTGTTAAAAAACTTTTAGCACAATGACTCAAACAACAGAAAGTAGAAAGGGTTGTCACCAACCTTAGGGAGCCTATAACAAAGAAGGTAACAAGAGATCCTGTAGAGGTATTAGAAATATTTTGGAAATTCTATGAGAGTCTCTATAAAGCAGATAAATATGAAAATCAAGAAAAGATACAATGGAAATGTTTATGGAAGAATTAAATAAGCCAAGGTCAGAGATAGATGAGGCTCAATTACTAACAGTTAGGATAGGAGGACATGAGATAAAAATTGTGATAGCCAATAAACAGGAAAGTCCCCATGAATAGATGGTATTCCTGTGGAAGTTTAGAAGCTAGGAGGAAAAAAAAACAATGATAAAGATATGGAAGGTTTTGTTTAACAATATTTTAAGAGGAGAAGTACCACCATCCTGGAAGAAAGCAGTGGTAGCTCTAATAGCTAAAGAGGGTAAGGATCCATCAGATCTAGCTTCATACAGACCCATTTCAATACTAAACTATGATTATAAAGTGTTCATGTCTATAATGGCTAAAAGAATGGCAAATGTAATGCCAAAATTGATAGATATAGATCAATGTGGTTTTGTGGAGGGGAGGCAAACATCTGGCAACATTAATAGAACACTGATGATCCAGAGGGAAGCAGAATGTAAGAAAATATCATTGTTGTTGGTGGGTGTTGATGCAGAGAAAGTATCTGACATAGTAAGCTAGGACTTATGAGAAGGGCAATGGAAGCATGTGCATTTCCTGAAAAAATATAAGGTTGATTAGGAGAATATATTTGGGATTGGAGGCTAAATTAAAATGGGTGGGTCCTCTCTGATAATTTCTGCTTGAGCAGAGGAACCAAGCAGGGATGTCCTCTTTCTCTTCCCTTTATTATTTGCATTATATTTAGAACCATTGGCAAAGAAAATAAGGGACTCAGGAAATTCAAGGCTATAATTGGTATGGTAGTCAAGAAAAGCTGACTTTATTTACAAATTATATTATTTTGTACCTGACAAAACAAGAAAAAGACATTGCAGCTTTGTGGAACATTTTGAGACAGTTTCAGATCTTTTTGGGATACAAAATTAATGAGGCTTAAACAAAGGAAACAGCGGTAAATTATGTACCAACACATGAATTGGTTCAGGAATACCCATATTTATGAGGACACGATTAAATTAAATATTTAGGAGTATGGATTAAAAATGATTTTAGTGTGGCAGCTAAAGATATGTGGGAAGAGACTAAACAAAAGATAATACAAAAACGGAGAAAATGGAAGCTTTTTTGTGGACATGGATAGTAAGATACAAGCAGTTACACTGCTTTTAGTCCCTTTAGTCTTATACACAGGTCAGACATATTTTTATCAACCAGAGGAGAAGTTGTGGGTAGCTATTAATAAAGTGCTGCAGGACTTTATCTGGGAGGGGAAGATGGCAAAAGTCAAGTGGGAAAGCTGATTCTTCCAGTAGAATGGGGTGGATTGTGATTACCCAATTTGAAGGGTTATTTCAGAGCTACACAGTTAAGACTCCTATACATAGCACACACAGAAAACTATAATTCAAAGTGGAAGGGGATGATGATGAAACATGGAGGAAGCTAAAAAAACAAGGAGAGATTGGGATTTTGGATGCAGGTCTTTAAGGAGAATAACAATAATCATGCAGAATAGTATATCCATAAAGTAGCAGAAAGTATCCTAAGAACTAAACCAACACGGGGTTGGAGAAAGGAGAGTCTGCCTATAGGGATGACTGTAATTAAGAATACAGATAACAGGCAAGAAGGGGCTGGAATTTATTGGAGAAAACTGGCAAAGGAACCAAGGTATTGGGAGCAAATAACTAGAGAGGGAAAGATGATAGAATGGGAAGATGCCAATAATTTATTTGGACTGCAGGTTAGAGATTGTCTTCCCTATCAAGGATTGATATCAGAGTGTAGGCAAAGAGAAAGAAAAAGGGGTGTCCTAAACAAAAGGCCAGCACTGGTAGAGTTTTTAATAGAATCTAGACTAGAAGCTGCCATTAAAAAAGGAATAATTAGTAGAGCATATAAAATATTACATGATGACTATAAGAATCAATCAGAGGAGGTTAGAAAGGATTGGGAAGAGAGACTGAATAAGCAATTCACAAAAAAACAATGGGAGGATATGTTTATGTCTTCTAAATATGCAACAGAATCTAGAAGATTTAGGACTTTTGCCTGGAAATGTTTACATAGATATTTTTTACCCCAAGTAGACTCCAGCGAATTTTTCTTCAGGCAGCTATAAAATGTTGGAGGTGAGAACGGGAAGAAAGAGGTAATTGGGAACATATTTTCTAGGAGTGTGATGAGTTAGGATGCACTGTCAGAAATGCTGGGTGGGCAGACCGGTCTGATGAGGGAGTTGATTTTTCTGAGCTACGATACAAAATCAGAATTGCCTAGACATGGTAAGGTCTTGCTGTGTCTAATAATGGTGGCTGCCACAAAAGCAATTACTAGAAAATGGAAATCAAAATCTAAACCAACTCTACTAAAAGTCATGAATATAGTAACAAAGATAAAACAATTGAAACTGAGATCTTTAGGAAAGGGTAGGAGCAAGATTCCAAGATAGTGGACAATCTGTAAGCACACAAGCTGAGCTGCTCCTGAATTCAACATTTTTATCTGACCTCTTGCTGGCACATCATATAAGGAAAATACAAATATATGTAGACACACCCACTGGAGTAAATGCCTCCTCAACAACGAATGCGATAAAAGTAACAAATACAATAAACAATGCGAGGAGGCACCCACGCACCACCAAAAAATCCAGTCTTGACAATAGGATAAAATAGTCTCAAATATGACAGTTTTAAATACTATCCATCAGTCTCTTATTTCATGCACCAGGGTAAGCGTTCACAAACAGCTTCATCAGACATTGAATTTTTAAAAAATGCTAAAATATCTCATTATATAGTCATCACATGATAAAATCAATCATTCCATTAGCTTCTTTAAAGGTAACTACTTACTATTAATATGTTTATAAAGATGTTGCCTTCTGCAACATCAGATGTTATATTTTATAACAGTGGGTTATAGAATCATTGTATGTGAATACGTAACTGTTTGAGTATATCATGTTACATATATATATATATATATATATATATATATATATATACCTATAAATAATATACATTTATCACAATATAAAACTATATTCCTAACGTATGAGTGCATTACCGTATAAGAAACATTTAAAATAAAAATCGCATATAACTATAAAATCAACGCACTATGAATGCACAATTAATTCAAGAAACAATTTCAAATATACATGTAAACTTTATATACATGTACTTGAAAAACTTTGTAATAATAAAAAAATGCATTATATCAATAATTCACACCCTATTAAATAAATGCAGAACTAAATCTATTGCTCCTACTATACAACACTTCATAAAACAGTAGAAGTGAAACTATAAAATTGGGAAAAGTTATTGAGAAAAATTAAGAAACTGGTACTTATTTAAATCTATGTACATAAATATTATGAGGACATGCTATAATTCAGTGACTAGCTTGTAATCAGGCATCTAGATCTTAAGATAGGTTTAAGTGAGGCCTTCTCGTTAAGGCCTCTACCTTTATCTGCCCTCATTCTCATAATCCAGTTTATTTCCCTCTTTTCTGTATTATTCCGTATATTGCCTTCCCTTATTATTGGTGTAACAGTATCTATAACCATAAAATGAAAAACATGTTCATGTCCATAAGCCAACGTGTGTTTGGCTAAAGCATTTGTAACATAGCCAACCATAATAGCATAAAGATGTTCTCTCATTCTAGTACGGAAAACCCTATTGGTTTTACCGACATAGAATGAGAGACATACTTGACACACAGCTAAATACACCACATGAATACTACCACAATCGGCGGATACATTAAATCTAAAGTGCTGACCTGTGTCTGGAAATATAAAGCTATCACCCACTTCAATGTATGAGCAAAAATTAAATTTTCCACATGAAAGTGTCCCTGTGTAATTACCATTACAATATATGGCTGTTGGATGGCAGAGTAACCTTTTAAGATTAGGCTTATTCTTATATGGGAACTTTGGTTTATCCCCAACAATGTTTCTTAGTTCCATATCAGTGGTCAATCATTAGATTTGCAACTTTCCAGCACTGGAATTTAGAGACTAGTAAGTACATCATCTGTGTATTAAATAACAACTTAGTGTATGGTAAACATCTTGCTGAAATAATAGGCTTGCTTAAACAGTAACCTAATGAAAGTCAAGAATTTGCAGATATTGTTATATGTCATATCAGCCAAATGTATATATATGTTTTGCTGACTATAAAAAAGATTATATGGCGTTATCACCCTCTCCAGCAGCTATACATTCCTAGAGTTGAAGTAGCCCTATGGACCTATGGTATACTGTAAATTAACTAGTCAGACTATTCCTGAGTTAAATTGCTGGATATCATTATCTCTACTTAAATCAATGGTAATCTGTCTTTTATATATTGGTACATAGTCAGAAAATATAAATTTAAAGAAAATGTTGCACTGCTCTTTGCTAGAAGGCACTTGCTTTAGTTGCTAACTACATATCCCATTTCTTCTTTAGTGGTACCTGGTTTGGAGACTATCCTTAAGGAAAACAAATGTTTCTAATAGCTGTGTTACATGTAATCTGACAATTTTATTTACAAGTTACTAAAAAGTTATAAAATTGTTACTAATGTTGATATTACCTAAGATCATTATTACTTGGGTAGAAATACTGTCTTGTAATGTTTTGAGATTGTTTGTGTCATACTTCCTCCATTAGAGCTTTTGACTTAATTATCACATTTTTGTTATTACTATCAAGTTACGCCTGTCTTAACAGATGGTATTCCTAATAATCCTTCTGTTCTGGTTTCCTTCACCAAGATATTCATGTTGCTATTTTATAGATAAGAGGTTAGAGTCATCTTTCATTTATCTATTAGTAATCAAGGGAGGAGCTAAGCACTATGTTCAGCGGAATGCTTGTTCATGGCTAGAACAATCTAGGTTTTCTTATTATCCCTCTGCCTTATACTCATTTCATTTCAGGTCTAAATTTAACAGTTTCCTGTAATACAATAAACATATACATTTTATTTTAGAGGGATGGGTGGTTAGGCACCTACATAGGGTTTAAGGGTTTTGAAGTCACCTATCTCAAATTATCTCCAAATATTAAAATTTTAAGTACAAACATACAGTCCTACATGCCCCAGCTAACCAACACTTATAAAACAAATCTAGTTTTTGGATAATGATTACAATAGATTCATAGTATATAAAGGGGTTATTAAATAAAAAAAGAGAAACTTAATCATGCACCTCACATTCCAAAATAAATGCAATATAACTTTTTTACAAGTTTCACAGGTTCATATGTTCATAGGTTGGTACTAGGCTATCTAGCCCTAGGGCCTATACAATCCTAGCCATAACAATTCCCTGGCTGTTTCTTCCCACAATATTTACTTCCCTGGACCCCTGTGTAACAGGGCGACTGACATGATCTACGTGGTAAATTTCCTATCTCCCATCCAGTCGTCAAGGTTCCTTTTGAAGAGGGCCAAGGAGGCGCTCTGCTTGACATGTATGGGCAGGCTATTCCAGAGTCTGGGGAGTCTCTGGGTCAGGAACCTATCCCTCCAGCATGTTTTGTTCATTGTGATGACAAGGTGTAGGTCCCTGGAGCATGTGGCTCTGATGGATTGAGATTTCTTTAAGTGTAGCATGTCCAACAGCTCTGGGTTTGACATGGCCTTTTATGTTAAGCAGAGATCGCTTCTGAGTAGACGATATGCGACACAGTATAGCTGGAGTTTTTTTAGTCGGTCAGCATAGTGCATCTGCTGTAGGCCTGTGACTCTTTTAATGAGGTGTTTCTGTGGCCTTTCCAGTTGTTGCAGATGTCTTGTGAGGTACATACCAAATGGGGCGTTGTACTCTGTGATGGGCCTAATGAGGGATGAGTACAATGGGACAATGACCTCCTTTTTTCTGGATGAAAAGCCCTTAGTGATGAGGTGTACCACATAGAAGGAGTTTCTGACTGTTGTGGTGATGTGGTTATCGAAGGTGAGACCACTGTCCACCTGTGTTCCTAAGTCTCTTATCACACTTTCAGTGTTTAGTGTATAGCCACCTATGTGGTAATTCATGGGTACATGTTTTTTCCCAAAGGGGATAACTATACACTTCTTAGAATTGAGCTTAAGCCCATGGCTCTGGCACCAAGCATCTGTTTCTGTATGATCCCTTTGTTAGAATATCCACATCATTTGGGGATTCAATAATGGCTCCCAGTTTGCATTCATCTGCAAACTTTGTTAGCCAGAGTCCCACAGTGTTGGCTAGGCTAAGAGACCCATATGGCCAAGAGATCCATATGGTTAATGAGCTCTGGAACAGTGATAGAAATAGGAAATGGGTGAAGCAAATAATTGCTGTGGCTATGACTCATCTTCTAGGGGAGTAGCAATCATAATCAACAAATCTTATTGGGAGAAATCACTTCTACCAAAAGTGATCCTAATGGAAGATGGTGTCTATTCACCAGTAACTACCATATGCTAAATAAACCTTTACTCTTTATAAATATATACAGTCCCTGTTTAAACCAGCATCTTTTTATTTATGATATCTTTAATATCCTAGCAAATTATCAAAATCATCTATACATCATAGGAGGGGATTGGAATGTTTTACTCAGCCCAGACAAAGACAGGTCACATAAGGATACTAGGCAATCTCAACATACTACATTAGCACTAGAAGAATTACAGAACACTTTTGATCTAATAGACCCTTATTCAAAATTTCAGCATGATAATTCAATACCTACCTACACCTTTTTTCTCAACTAGACATAAATCCTGGTCTAGAATTGATGCCTTCCATATTTCCCAAATTTTCACCCGCTATAGACTGAACTATAAGGTCTCTCCAAGATCTATATCTGACCATTCCAAAATCAATATATCTATAAACATCTCAAATTATAACCCAAGTTCTTCCTGTGTCAACAATTGGACCTTAAATTCTAACATTATTCAAATAGAAGTAGTAGTTCAGGAAATAAATCTTATCCTTGCCCAACTTGATAACAAGCTTATATCTACTCAAATTCCTTATGATGTCCAATGGGCTGCTGCTAAAGCGGTCATAAGAGTTCTAATTATTCAAAAATCCTCATGGTACAAGAAAAAAACATAACCTTAAATCCAAACTGGAGACTCAAATTAAGGATATTGAAATAGAACTTCAACATAACTACTCAAAAGCTCTGGAAGAAACAATGGTTGATTTGCAAAAACAATTACACAACCTCTACCTTAAAAACCTCTCATTCATAGAGATGAGATCCCTTTACCAATATTCAGAATGGGCACAAACCCCTTCAAAAATTCTTGCCAGATTAATCAATATCAAAAATGGTCCTTCTAGGATTAAAGAAATCAAATATAAAGGAATACTATAGACACATTTGAGTATATTTACTGAAATCTATATAATCTTCCAAACTCTCACTCTAGTGATAAATTTGAAGAGTTTATGCACATATTAAAATTCCCCCAACTTAGTGACTGTCAAAAGAGCTCTCTAAAATCACCCATTTTTTTAGAAAAAGTTAAAATTGTGATTAATAAACTCAAGGTAGGCAAAGCTCCTGGCCCAGATGGATACACTGTGGAATTCTACCAAAAAATCTCTGAACCTATCTCAAAAATTTTGTTAAAAATATTCAATCACATCATTCAATATGGCATAATTGATAGATATTTAAATAACAACATCTTAATACACCAACCAAATTCTGCCCCTTAGATCCAGCTAGCTATAGGCCAATTGCCCTCATCAATATCGGCTTCAAGATTTTAGCCCATGTTATTGCAAACAGACTGAAAAGCATACTATCCTCCATAATCTCACATGAACAAATGGGTTTCATGCAGAATAGACAAATGTGTGACAACACTCTTCTCTTAGATACCATCATAAGACATCTAGGTAATGATAAACACCCTAGATACACCCTTATTGCTGATGCAAGTAAAGCTTTTGGCAGAGTAGACTAAACCTTTCTCTTTGATATCTTAGCCTCTTTTGTAATTCCTCAAGAATTCATTAATATAATTAAAGTACTTTACCAAAATGCCTCCACTACCTTACATATCAACAAAGTTAAATCCAACGCTATTACCATAGCTAATGGAACAAGACAAGGTTATGCCCTGCCCCCCTACCTTTTCAATCTTTATCTAGAACCGTTGCTTTTATTTTTGTCCCAAAAAACTTTTCATCATATACCTAAAATCTTGAATGTAAACCTCCTATACTCTGCCTTTGCTGACGATCTAAACTTTTACTTTGAACTACCCAATACTGACCTTCATAAAATACTTAACTCTCTAGAGACATACTCTAATATATCTAATTACAAATTAAATCTGAATAAATCATATATATTCCCTTCAAATCATTTAGGCCATAAAGAATTCTATTTCCATGTTATTGAGATCAAACCCAAATACCATCTAAAATACTTAGGTATAAGCTATACTCCTAACTTTAATGAGATCATTAAGATACATTTACTAAACACATGGTCAAATATTGAAAATGACATTAACAGATGGAGAAATATTAATTTGTCCTTATTGTCAAAAGCTAGTGTAGTCAAAATGAACGTCCTACCTAGGATCCTCTTCCAGCTTAATGCTACTCTATCAATCATTCCACAAAAATTCTTTACAAATGTAGAAAAGGCCTTATCAAAATTCTTGTGGCAACCTAAATCTGTTAGAATAAAATATGACAAACTTTCTCTATCAAAAGATAAATGAGGACTGGGGTTGCCAGATCTCAAACTATATCATTATGTAATCAATTCTAGTAGACTGATCCATATAGTCAACTACGATCATAAAATGAGCAGCCGGACACCCCAATGGATTAAAATCTGGTACAATCAAACCAAATCCCTTGACATAAATCCAAAGTGTCTCCCCTTTCTAAATCTAAATCCAAAAAACTGCTTTACAAAGAACCTATACTCACTTATCAAACATATGATCCTTACTTTTAAAAGTCTATTCAAGTTAACTCAGCTCTGTAATGCTCTAGATCTTACTCAACTACTTCACCTAAATCCTAACTTACTAATCAACCAATAAACTTAATAAATTTTCTTCTCATAAAAGACTTTACAGTTTGGGAAATATACAAATGGCATGACTCTAATATAACAGAACTAAGACAGAAGCTCAAGCTGCCTAATAAATATGATATTATACTCAGACCCCTCTTTTACTTACTAAAAAATAAATTGTCATCTGTCGAAATTGATCACCAGGATATTAACTCTGCTATCTTAATTCTCAAAACACTAGCAATTAAGAATAAAACAATCTCCAAGACATATATACTAATCACAAACATAAAATCCCAGAATACTCTCTTCTTCTCATCTTATTGGAATGATAAAAATCAAGTGATTTCATATAAAAATAAAAAATTGGCTACTGAAAGCATGATTAAACTAATTCCCTGCAAGCATCTGCTTTACACACAAATCATGGTTAACAGTAATGCTTACTACACAACATCAGTTCTTAATAAATTCAGTCCCAAATATTCATAATATTGCCCCTATTGCCCAAACCAAAAAGCTGACATGCTCCACATCTTTTGTAGATGTAAAAGGGTTTACATCCTATGGTGTTCCTTAAGAGTAAGATTAGAAAAGATAGGATATGAAAAATCCACCTTTTCATGGGAAACAGCTATTTTACACATCACTACGACTAGTCTTCCCAAAATTCTAAAACACATACTTATCACAGCTATTTAAAAAAAACTACTGGTACTCATAAAATCGTCTAAGGCCAGCTTCGAGAGAAAAATTGCACAGGACACTAAGGATAATCACAAGGCTTTCTTTAGTTATGTTAGGAACCTGGGTGGGAATTCCCAGATATGCTCAGAATTAGTCCAAAATGACAGAAAATACACTGAACCCACAGCCATTGCCAACATCCTAGCTGACAGGTTCAGCGCAAACGTGCTGCCCCCCTGACATCTCAGATGCTCAGGTAAGAGCCGCCCTCTCCAAACCAAAAAACACAGCATCAATGGGACCAGACAGTGTCCCGGGCTGCGTCCTACATGAACTCCAAGAAGAGCTAAACCCAAACATAAAACTACTGTTCAATCTCAGCCTTACTATAGGATATGTACCCAAAGAGTGGCGTACAGCAACAGTGGTCCCTCTCCACAAAGGTGGTGCCTCAACGGATCCTGGAAAGCCTGACTAGCTTGGTCTGCAAAGCTTTGGAAAGGATCATCATGGATCTCATAAATAAAGATATTGGGGACCTACAGACACTGGATCCTACCCAGTTCGGCTTTGTTAAGGGCAGATCCTGCCTCTTAAACCTGGTCAATTTCTTTGAAACAGTCACCAAGGCCATTGACGAGGGGAAGGTGGTCCACACAGCCTACCTGGACCTCGCAAAAGCCTTCGATACAATACCCCACTCGGGCAATATAGATAAGCTCACCAGCTTAAATATAAACCCCTATGTCACTAGATGGGTTGCAAACTGGCTCAAGGACAGAACCCACATGGTTAGAATTGCTGGAGCCATGTCAGACTCCAACCAGTTACAAGTGGCGTCCCACAAAGCTCAGTCCTCGGACCTCTCTTGTATTCGGTATATATTTCTCAGAGGTACAGGCCAACACAGAAGGACTGTGGCTGACCAAGTTTGCAGATGACTGCAAACTGGGTGCAATAATCGACTCTCCACCCGACACAAGCATCCTCCAAAAGGGCCTCATAGAAACAGACAACTGGTGCCAGAGCCATGGCCTCAAGCTAAATGCCAAAAAGTGTATAGTCATCCCCTTTGGCAAAAACAAAGTGCCCACAAATTACCACATAGGTGGTAATCCATTAAGTACAGAAGAAGTAATTAGGGACCTGGGGACCCAAGTTGATAGCAATCTCTCATTTGACAACCACGTGGCCAAAGTGGTTAGAAAAACATTTTATATAGCCCATCTAATCATGAAGGGATTCACATCTAGATCAGGGGAGGTCTTTGTGCCTCTTTACTCATCCCTCATCCCTCATCAGGCCCATAATTGAGTACAATGCCCCTTTTGGGATGTACCTTACCAGACACCTGCAGCAACTGGAAAGACCCCAAAAGTACCTCACCAAGAGGATCAAAGGGCTCAAACAGATGCCATATGCTGCCCGGTTAAAGAAACTCCAGCTCTACTCAGTGGCATACCGCCTGCTCAGAGGCGATCTGTGCCTGACGTATAAAGCCATGACCAACTCGGAAATAATGGACATGCTGCACCTCAGAAAATCCAAATCCCGTCGAGCTACACGCTCGAGAGACTTGAACCTCAGCACTGAAATAAATAGGACATGCTAGAGGGACAGATTCATAACCCAGAGGCTCCCTTCACTCTGGAATAAAATCCCAGTCCAGGTTAGGCAGTGTCCCTCATTGACTCTTTTCAAGAGGAATCTTGATGAGTGGATGGGAGATCGTAGGTTTACCCCAGGTATCACTGCTGTGTCACTGTTAGACAGAGGCACAGTATACTAACCTCGAAAAAGGGCATAGCAAAATTAATTTAAAATGGGTGGCGAAAGCCAAACACACTCTGGCTAGGCTTATAAATGCCCTAGGGCAGATAGCCTAGTATGAACCTATGAACCTATGAACTACAGCTAGTCTTCCCAAAATTCTAAAACACGTACTTATCACTATGTGTGTCCTCATCAAATTCCCCATCACTAAGAACTGGTTTGATAAATCCACAATTCCATGGGAAGAGTTCTGTAACCTTGCTATTAAATTCATATCCTCCCATAAGCTGGTAAACACCTCTATAAAACAAAAGGAATACTATCAAAAATACTGGGAATATTTGCTGGACTTAATTTTGAAAATTTAAAAACAGACACCACTTCAGCCCAAGCATATAAGCTTCTATAGTAAGTTATCATGATAACAATTAGTCTAAACTTTCCAGTAATTTATCATGTAATTAAGTATTTACCTAGTTAGAATTAGCAGGGAGTCTGTTTATTTTACATACACATCTTAGTATAAGATGCTCCCTTTTCCATCCTTGTTTGCAGCAGGGAGTGTGTCAGTATGGTCTGTGATGTAAAATGCTTGCGACTAGGATTGTGTGGTTTGTTTCATTTATATAAATGTATAATTGCCTATGTAGTAAGTGATGGTTTAATAAAGATGTTTCTTGTTTACAAAAAGGCAGGAATTGAATAATTTATGTAATATTGCTTAGTTATATGATATATAGCAATATATGTGAAGTATAATGTTTGCTATGTTAATATAGTTTGATTACTTTCATATGAATGTAAATTTGACTATGTCAGAAGTGATAATTCAATAAAGGTGTTTGAATGACTGTAAAAAAATAAAGAAACACCCTCTATACTTCCACAAAACAGACATCTCTAATACAATACACAGATATGATTCCACTCTCATTTGTACTTCTGACAACATAGTGAACCTCCAATAAATTACACAGGAAGCTTCAACAGCCACTGAAACATGGCTTCATAACTCACAACTCATGCTCAACCCAAAAAAGACCAAACTAATACTTTTTTCTCCAAATCCTTCTCACATGAAAAAACCAAAATGTAAAGTCCTCTGTCTTGATAATACAACCATTGTTGTCACTTCTCATACCAAACTATTATGGGTGATAGTGGAACTATTAGGGGTGATAGTGTATGATAATCTTACATTCGATCTGCATAAACAAAACTGCATAAGAAAAACTCACCAAAAAGTAGAGATGCTTTACAGAGCCAAAAACTTTCTCCCTGATGCAACTGAAACTATACTTAACACCACCTATCCCCTCTCCACTCTTCTTTATAGTGTTTCCATCCATACTAACCCCCCCTGGCTTCACAAAAATGAAAACTTAAACAATGCTACAACAAAGTTGCAAAATTTGCAGCACATACCCCTCTCAGAACCCACCACTGTATAGCACTGAAATTAGTAGGAACTGCCTCATCAACTAACATATGCACAACTTACCACCTATAAAATTATCCAGCATCCCTCTGCCTCTCCAGCACTAAAAATATTCTACACAACTGTGTTCACGGTTGGTCATTGCAATCCACTGACCAGAAACTCCAGTCTGTCTACAAACCTAGCAAATCTGCTGGGCACTGTCTGTACTTGTACAAGGTTGCTAAGGCCTGGAACTCCTTATCTGTATCCATCAGGTCTATACCCTCCCTCCCATCTTGCAGAACCACTCTGAAAGACTTTCTAGCTAAATTCTGGCTCTGTTCTTCCTCAAAACCAGGATAAACTATATCTCTAAATGTGAACATGTTTCATTTCATTCCTTATCCCTCCTTACTCTCCTTCTTCACTTACCTCCTTACTACAATCTAATTCTCTTCCCTGACTTTCTCTCTAAATATGCTATAAGCCTGTTTTCCCTTACTCCATACTGCAGTTCCTATTTGTATTAGACTAACACACCTTTAATTTCTGTACATACTGTGTAAAATGTCTCTAACTATTAAATGATTGTCATATACTTATTATCGATTTTTAACCAATGTTTTTATATTATGTCTAATTTGTTATAATTATTTAAATTGTAGATGTTTTTGTTTTATTTTTGAAAATTGTGAAATTGTTCTTAAAATGTTTAATAATAATTTGCAGCTTTTCTGCCCAGGTTTCCTCTGAAAATGGGCTTCTATTCAATCAGACTTTTAAGGTAAGAAAATGTCAATAAACAAATAAAAAAATAAATAATCAATAAGGACATAGGGACTCTCCAAACACTGGACTTATCACAGTTTAGTTTCCTCAAAGGCAGGTATTCCTTATTCAATCTGATGGACTTTTTAATGGATCATCAGTGTAATGGACAAAGGTAAAACAGTGCACACTGCTACCTTGACCTGTCCAAGGCTTTTGACACAATCCCCCACTCAAGCATAGTACAAAAAATAAATACATAAGCTAGGGGAAAAACTTTCACCCACTGGATTGCCAAATGGCTTACAGATAGGATGGAGAAGATCAAAATAGGGGGTACTACCTCCACTAAAAGACCAGTTCCCAATGCAGTCCTTGATGGTTTTGTGCTGGAACATCTTCTGTTTGGCATCTACTTCTCAGAAATAAAAGCCAATAGAAAAATACTTTGGCTTATTATGTTTGCAGATGACTACAAGCAAAGAACAGTGACTTGAATCCTGAAAAGACTCAGCCATCCAGCAGGAAGACTTGTCCTAAGCAAATAACTGGACTAAAACTAAATGCTAAAAAATGCGTTATTCAGAATTGGAAAAGTCTTCTCCTCCAGGAACTACCACGTTGACAAACATCTCTAAAAGCTGACCCAAAAGTTCAGGATTTGGAAACATATGTGGATAGTGAACATGTGTTCACTCTGGTAAAACATTCCTATACTGAACAGCTCCTAAACAATGGGTTGCTTCTAAATCTAGTGATGTCATTGTCCTCCTTTACTCATCCTTATTAGGCCAATCACTGAGTATAATGCCATTTGGCATGTATCTGTCCAGGCACATGCAATAAAGGGAATACCAATAAAGATGGCTTATGAAATGTATACAAAGCCTAAACAATAATCCTATATATACTGCCTCAAAGCTGTATCACTATATTCTGTCTCTTACTGACTGCTAATAGCTGATCTGTGTCTAACATACTAGGTATCTTCTGACCCATTACTAAAGTACTTAGTTTATATCTAAGACAAGTGGCATCAGAAATACTCAATCCAACCATGGGAGACAGTGAGGGTAGTTAAAGATGAAGAAGACAAATGAGTGGTTGGCAGATGGCTAAGAGAGAATGGTCCTGAGCTCTTTCTGCGGGGCCAGTGTAGACAGGGCTGACGTTTTCTATGACTTACTGAAGAATCCAGAGGTACTAAAGAAAGAAGGAGATACTGTAACTACAGAGGGTGACTTCAATGTGATGTTAGACCCCAAAGACATCATAGGAAATATGGAGCAGTTGGATTTCACAGGTACAGTCAAGAAGCCTTATCTGAGAGGATGAGAAAGGAGAAACTGTTAGATGTATGACAAGAATTACTACCAAGTGTGACAGGATTTAAATTTTCAAGGTGTAAAAGAAAAAAAAAGCTAGTAGGCTGGACAATCAGATCATGCCATTGTTAGAATGAAGTGGGAGATAAGGAGTCAGACAGTAGGTGGATATAGATGGAATCCTGGGCACTGAATTAGGAGGGATGATAAGTGAACGGGGGATATTTTTAAAGAGGTGGTATACATAAATAAAATTGCCAAGGGCACACTGGGAATTTGTGAACAGGATGGGGTGAAAGCAGCCTGGAGGAGTAGCATTATGGATAGAGAATGAGAAAAGAAATGTGAAAAGAAAGGGTGCAGGAATTAATGGCTGTGAAGGATATGCTTAGGAAGTTACAATTTGGTGAAGAAGGAGAGGTAGAAGTTCAGGATATAAACAGGGCAGAGAAAATAGTCATGAGAGACAAGCTGAAAGAATATGAGGGATGAAAGATACTTACTCATTATTTAATTTATTTACTGGAGTAGTACACTTATCACAGTAGACCATTTGCAGGCACAGCCAGATAACAAAAGTTGGGTTGACAAAAAAAGGGCCAGGATAGTGGGTGATGGGAGAGCTAGATATCAAGATGTTGATGAGTAATATCAAGCATCAGTAAAAAAAAACTTTGATCAGTTAAATGTAAGACTAAAGGGAAGAGAAAGCCATAGGAGTGAGTAAATAAGGGTGCAATTTAATTGCTATAACACTGAGCTTTATAAAAGGAAAGACATACCACAGAAGGAAAGGATTTGTGATATATGAGAAGGAGAAACAGAATAAATTTGCTGATAAGAAAAGATGATACAATTGTCTCTATTAGGCATCTGAAAGGAAGTAAAGTGAGTGGACCAATGAATATCCCATTGCTTTCTATAAAAGATGGGGTTTTCAGTTGAGCAGCACAATGACAGATGTATTCAGTGGTATTATAGAAAAAATGGAATACTAACCAACTCTGTGGAAGAGACTACAGCAACAGCATTGCATAAACAGAAGGGAAATAGGCAGATGTTGAAAATTATCACCCTATATCTCTGTGCAATGTAAATACCAATGTGTTTGCTAATATTTTGACAATGAGATTGGAAAAAGTCCTTTCAAGACTAGTTCTTAACAGTATCACTTACACTGATCCTGTTTACTTAGCCAAGCTGGTAGCAGATAAGTTCAGCACAAACTTCACCCCCCGTCCCCCCAAAGGCCCTTTTGATATCCCCGATACTTGTCCTGCACCTCAAATCTCTATAGAGCAAGTGTTAAAGGCCCTATCCAAGGCAAAGAACACAGCTTTCATAGTACCTGATAGTATCCCAGGTTCTATTCTGCACCATCTTCAGCAAGAACTGGCTTCGCCGTTGAGCATACTAGTCATTCATTCTAGCAGAGTGGAGATCTGCCAATGTCATACCCTTGCACAAAGGTGGTACCACTAGTGACCCTGGAAACTATCACCCCATTAGCTTGACAGGTCTGATCTGTAAAGCCATGGAGCGTATTATTATAGATCTCATAAATAAGGACATAGGCAATCTCCAAGCACTTGATCCCACCCAGTTTGGATTCATCAAGGGCATATCTTGCCTGTTGAACCTGGTTGGCTTCTTTCAGGCTGTCACCAAGGCACTGGGTGAGAGAAAGTCAGTACATACAGCTTACCTTGACTCGGTCAAGGCCTTTGACACAATCCCTCACTCGGACATCATCAAAAAGCTAACACAACTTGGAGTAAATCCCTTTCTCATCAGTTGGGTAGCCAACTGGCTCACCGACAGGACCCTCAAGGTCAAAATAGGAATCTCCACCTATGATAGCAGACCTGTCACTAGTGGAGTGGTTCAGGGATCTGTTCTGGGACCCCTACTGTTTGGCATCTACTTCTCAGAGGTCCATGCAAAACAAAAGGCCTGTGGTGACCAGATTTGTGGATGACTGTAAGTTGGATGTTGTCATTGACTCCCCAAATGATGTTAACATACTGCAAGAGGGTCGCACGGCAACTAATGACTGGTGCCAAAGTCACGGCCTCAAACTAAATGCAAAAAAAATTATCGTCATACCATTTGACAGAAACACATCCTCTATTGATTACTATATCAACAGCAACCCCCTAAACACACAGCCTGTGGTGAGAGACCTGGGTACTCAGGTTGATAACAATCTCACATTCAACCATCATGTAGTAGCAGTGGTCAGAAAAGCCTTTTACTTTGTTCATCTCATAAGTAAAGGGATTGCATCCAGTAAAAAAAAAGGAGATTATTACCTCTCTATACTCCTCCTTTATTGGACCAATAATTTTGTATAACACCCTGTATGGTATATACCTCTCCAAACATTTTCACCAACTGGAAAGGCCACAGAAATACCTCACAAAGAAAACCCATGGCCTTCAACACCTGTCCTATGCGGACAGGCTCAAATCACTATCACTCTACTCGGTATCATACAGATTACTCAGAGGTGATCTGTGTCTCGCCTACAAGGAAATCTTGGACTCTGCCCTACTAGAAATGCTTCGCATCCATAAGTCTAACTCCTTGTGCATTAGCTGCTCAAAAAGCCTAAATCTGATATGCGACATCAACAAAACCTGCTGGAGAGACAGATTTGTCTCCCAGAGGCTGCCCTATCTCTGGAATAGACTTCCCATGCACATCAGAGTACCTTGCTGACCCTCTTCAAGCGTAACCTTAATGAATGGATGGGAAATCACAAATTTGTCCCAGGGATTCCAACTCATTGACAGGGGTGAGAAGTGCTAACTGAGGTTTCATTTTGGGGATAAAGTCTTGGCTAGGCTTGTAAGGGCCCCAAGGCCATTAGCCTAGTAACTTCCTATGATCCTATGAAGTGCATTTTATTAAAGACAAATCATCCATGGAACACTGACATGCTCCTATAGAGTTTGTAGCATGGCTGAGTAAAAGGGCCATGGAAAGCAGCAATTGTGTCAATGTGTATTCTGAAGGCCTTTGATTGTGTCTTGTGAGACTTTATGACAAATACCCTGACAGAGGCCATGGGAGACGGTAGATAGTTGAAAGGAGTGTAAGCCCTATATGGGGCCCTAAAGTTACAGCTACATATAAATGGTAGACTTACAGAGGAAATAGTATTAAGAAGAGGGGTTTAAGAGGGCTGTGCTTTATCACCAGTATTATTTTTAATGGTCATCGAATGATCAGTGTAGAGAGTAAGGGAAACTTGGATGAGGTGGAATAGTGGCAGGAAAATGAGTGGTCATTATATACTTACAGATGATTGCATGTTGCTTCCTCAAAATGTTACTGTGCAACTTCAGAGATATGGGAGATGTTCAGTAGTTTTGATAGTGCATCAGAGCTTCATTACCAACATCAAAAGTCAGAGGTGATTAGAATAAGAACTTAACAGATGAAGAGATGGTCTGCACTCCTTGAAAAGGTGTGTGTGTGTGTGTGTGTGTGTGTGTGTGTGTGTGTGTGTGTGTGTGTGTGCGTGCGTGCGTGTGTGTGTGTGTGTGTGTGTGTGTGTGTGTGTGTGTGTGTGTGTGTGTGTGTGTGTGTGTGTGTGTGTGTGTGTGTGTATGTGTGTGTGAGTGGGTGTGTGTGTATGTGTGGGCAGGGGGAAGTACTTGGGGCTAAAAGTTTACTAAATGGTAGCTAAGCTCAGAGACCAGAAAAAAGCAAATTTATTCCAGCAGTTGGGATATGTTGAGAGGCAGTTGTGAGATTCAAGCTGCTGTATCTGTTTGTCTTCCAAATATTTTTTTCCTGGAGGATCAAAGTAATTTTTGATCTGCAGCAGGCTGAGAAGGAAATACAAAAGTGGGCAATGATGTATAAACAGGAAAAGGGTGTTGAGACAAGGTATATTCTGTTAAAGGCTTATAGCCGAGGCACTAGAGGGAAAGAGTGTTGGTATATTTTGTGATTTGTTTTTTTATCAAAAGTAATAGAGAACGTTGGCCTTATCTGTGGTTCTTTTTTGGATTTGTCTGCAACAGTGGTTTAGATAAATACAAAAGTTTGTTTAACAAATAGTGAGCTATCAAGCAGAAGGGGAAGCTTCTCATTCTTCTGATAATAAAGCATAATAAATAAATATGATAAAAAAATAAGATAAATAAATGAGATAATAAATCTCATTCTTCTGATAATAAAGCTCATAGAGAGATTTTTGCCAATGAAGCCTTTTCCAAAGTTCCAAAGAAAATGCTTGAGAACAGCACAAGAGTTGAATAGAAGAATTTGGAGTACCTTGGAATTGAACTAATTCTGGAGTTGGGAGATGTAGAAGAACATGAAGACAATCAGCAACATGGAATTTATTGCATAAATGTGAGATCACAAAGCATCACTCGCATTTGTGAAACATAGCTGTAAAAGAAAAAGTAGAAATAGACATTTGTTACCTTTGTTAAACTTGGAGACTGATAGGAATTTACTCCACTTCATGTTATTAATGTTTAGAAGGACAGAGGAAGAGAAGAGGAAGGAAAAGGTTAACTGTAAGTGGAGCAAGTTCTGTTCTTAACAGTATTGCTATAAAAACCTTTCATGATATAAATTGCATCTTATATAGTAAAGCATTTTCAGATGTTGTATGTGATAAAGATACTAAAGTAAATGGGTACCTTTTTTTTTTTCTTTTCAGCATTAAGAAATGTAAGCATTACAAAGCAAAAATAGAAAAAAGCTGGAGGAAAGTATGTTTAAGTTAATAGGCTGTAATCTTGGGTTGTTGAGGTGGGGATGGGGTGCAAAAGTGCACAGATCATAATTTATGTATAGCTGGTATGTTTTCTATTATTCCTGATTGGTAAATGTCTGTAATAAGACCATTGCATTAATCTAGTAACAAGGTTTAAGTAGAAACAAGTAAATAAAAGAACTCTGAATGTAATGAAATGTTTTCATCTAGCAATAAATGTTCAGCATGACTTCAGAAACCTGCAGCTGAGAGCTGCATTTTTATCTTGTGCTTCCATGTAGACAGGTTAATTAAAGGGCAATAAAAAGACAGAGCACTGGATTCTTTGAGGCTAGAAGTTAATATTTTCTGAAAGCATGAAAGTTGCTTTTCACATCTGGGAGGAGAAATAAAGATAAAACAAGAACAAACAGCATTTAGTGTAAGTAGGAGAACAGGGAGTAACATGCGTTTTGGCTTTAACCTTAACTTTAGGTCAGTTAATGACTGTGTGTGCAGCTGTCTAATTGGGACAATTGTTTCTCTTAAAAGGGTTAAACTTCATTATTTGAATACATATATAGTTTTGTGTGTTTATATAAAATTAATATGTTATGAGGGTGTTCGGGGTGGTATTTTTGAGAGTTTTCATTAAAATAAAAAAGTCTTGTAAAGTGTGACATAGGTTCAAACAGAGAGGGCAAGAAACAACTGTATAAAAGATCATCATGCAAACATTAGTGCGTTCAGGTATCACAAAATTTAAAAATAAACATAAAAAAGCTGCATATATAATAGGAGATAATAGTAACCTCTTATCATAACAGCAACATTGTCCATGTTATCTTGCACCAGTTATCTTGGAATGTGAATGATATCACAGGTATAGTCAAAAAGGAAAGCGTATTGAATTACAGTAGTACGTAGTAATGCTACAGGAGGTGCATTTGGAAAGAAATGAGTGTGTGAATTTAATTAACAAAGGATTTCTGGATGAATTTTCAGTAGAGTTTCAGGGACAAAGGAAAAGAGGAGTACTTATACTAATTGCTATAGGAACTTCAAAAGTGATAGAAGAAGAAAAAAAGATAATAATGGTAGATTTTTGTTAGTAAGGGGCTACTGGCAAGGGAGGAGGATTATGCTGGCATGTATTTATATTCCACCTAAAATACCTATTACGGAGCTTAAACAATTGGGAGAAATAATCAGCTTTCAGCAGAGAATATTACTTATAGGGGGTTCAGGCAACTGATTTACAACAGTAAGGATGTATCTGGGGGCCTAGAAGGGAAAATTTAACCAAAGATGGTAGATTTCTGAAGAAATTTCAGAAAATACTTGGTATGGAAGACATGAATGCATTAGTAGGAACTCAGAGATAATTTACATATTATTCCAAAAGGTAAAATAAGTGGGCTAGAATATAAAGAAATTATGTTTCATAGGAACATGTGCATTTAATTGAGAGATTTGATATGCATCCAGTACCTATTCAGGTCATACACTGATAATGAATAACATAAAATGAAGTGTAGTGAAGTAAACATGAGACACTGACACTTCCCTACCTATCTGCTAAAAACAGAGGAATTTATGGAATGGATAGTGGAAATTATTCAGGAGTTATTAGGGAAGATAGAAAAATTCTTCAGAAGTTATAGCTAATGAGTGGGATAATGAAAGTGGAGTTTTAAAATAGGGTATAAATAAAGGCAAAAGATATATAGTTAAGAAGTAACAATAATTATTTAGAGGGGCTGACAAAAGTTAAAATATTGCAGACTAAGGGGAATCTCACAGAACAAGAGGAGGTGCAACTGCAGAGTGTGAAAGAGAAAATAGGGGAGCACATGGATAACATTCATGAGTTTAGAAAGATTGCTGTTAAGTAATTGTTTTTTGATAGTAGCTCCAGAGCACAAAAGCCTTTAGAGCAGTGATTTAGACAACAGAAAGTAGAAAGGGTTGTTGCCAAACTTAAGGAGACTATAACAAAAAAATAAACAGGTATCCTGCAGAGGTATTAGTGATATTTTGGAAGTTTTAAGAACATTTGTATAAAATACAGAAATGTGGAAGTGAAAAAAAGAACAAATGGAAATATTTATGGAAGACTTAAATATGCCAAGGTTAAAAGTAGATGGGGCTCAGCAACTAACAGTTAAGATAGGATGAGATGAGATAAAAACAGTGATTTATGACCAATCTACATGTGTCTCCAGGAAGAAATGGTACTCTAGTAGAAATTTAGAAGCTAGGAGGGATGGAAGGTGTTGTTTAACAGTATTTTGAAAGGATGAGAAGCACCAACATCCTAGAAAAAAGCTGTGGTGGCTGTAGAACCAAAAAAAAAAAAAAAAAAAACAGGAAAGACCCATCAGATCCATCTTTGTATCTTTGTATAGGTTTGTTTTAGTTTTAAGCCATCATTATAAAGTGTTTATTCCTATAATGGCTAAAAACTGGCAATGGTGTTGCCAGCATTGACAGATATGGGTAAATGTGGTTTTGTAGATGGGAGGCAAGCATTTGACAACATTAATAGAACAATAATGATCTAGAGGGAAGCACAATTTAAGAAAATCCTGCTGTAGTTTGTGGGTCACATTGCAAAGAAAGCATTCAATAGAGTAAGCTGGGATTTTATGAGTAGGGCAATGGAAAAATTTGCATCTTCTGATACAATAAGGTTACTTAGGAGGATATATGAGGGCTCAGAGGCTAAAATCGAAGTGGGAGAGTACCTCTCTGATAGGTTGTGTCTGAACAGGGGAACCAGGCAGGGGTATCCTCTTTTTTCCTTTATTATTTGCATTATATTTAGAACCATTGGCAAAGAAAATCAGGGACTTGGAAATTCAAGGATATATTTGGTATGGTTATTAAGAAAAGTTGGCTTTATATTCAGATGATATCATTTGTACCTGATAAAACAAGAAAAGGACATCTCACTGTTGTGGAATGTTCTGAGACAGTTTCAATTTTTTTTCTGGATATAAAATTATTGAGGATAAAACAAAGGTTATAGCTGAAAACTATGTACTTACACATTAATTGGTTTAGCAATACCCATTTTTATGGGGACATGATAAAATGAAGTACTTAGGAGTATGGGTTAAAAAAGATTTTGTTATGACAACTAAGAGTATGTGGGTAGAGAATGAACAAAAGATCATGCAAAAAATGGGAAACTGGAAGTTCTTTGCTATGGATATGGACAGCAAGATAAAAGCAGTAAAAATGTTTTAGTCCCTTTAGTTTTATACACACATCAAGCACATTTTTATCAGGCAGAGGAGAAGTTTGTGGGTAGTAATTAATAAAGAGTTGAAGGATTCTAGCTGGGAGGGGAAGACGACAAGAGTCAAATGGGATAACTTGATCCTTCCAATAGAACAAGATGGGTAAAGATTACCTGATATGAAGGGATATTTTAGAGGTAAACAGTTAAAGCTCTTATACATAAAATGAGCAGAAATCTACAATTGAAAGTTGAAAGGGATGATGATGAAGCAGGGGGGAAATTCAGCAAAAAGGACAGAGTGGGATTTAGGATGCAGTTCCTTAAGGAGAATAAAAGCTGTCATACAGAATATTATATAAAGTAGTAGAAAGAATTCTAAGAACTAAACCAAACATTGGAATGGAGAAAGGAGGTTCTGCAATAGAGATAACTGCAATTAGGGGTATAGAGAATAAGCAAGCGGGGCTGGCAAAGGAACCAAGGTATTGGGACAAATAATTAAAAGGGGAAAGTTAACAGAATGGAAAGAGGCCAAGGAGACATTTGGACTGTAGGCTAGTGATTGCCTTCTCTTTCAGGGATTGATATCAGATTATAGGCCAAGAGAAAGTGATAGGGGAATCCTAAGTTAAAGACACAAACTGCTAGAGTTTTTAGACAAATCTACAACAGAAGCTATTGTTAAAAATTAAATAAATATTAAGACATATAAAATATTGCACAATAAAAATAGGAATCAAGTAAAAGAGGTTAGAAAATACTGGGAATAAAGAGATTGAATATGCAATTCACAAAGAAACAATAGAAAGACGTATGCAGGGCTCCCAGATATGCCACAAAGTCTAGAAGGTTTAAGATTTTTGTTTGGAAGTGTTTGTATAGGTATTTTTATGTTCTAAGTAGACTCTAAAGAATTTTTCCTGAGGTAGATGGCAAATGTTTGAGGAGTGATGAAGAGAGGGGTAATTGGAAACATTTGTTTTTTAGAGTTTAATGAGTAAGTAGACTTTAAAGCTTCCCTACAGACTACTCTTGTCAGAAATACTGGGTGATCAATTGAGAATAACAAAGGAAATTGTTTTCTGAACCGGCTACACGACCTGAATTGCTTACACTTAGTAAGGCCTTGTTAAGTGTAATTCTGGGGGGCACCAAAAAAATCAATTACTAAAAAATGGAAATCAAAGTCTAATCCAGACATCTTTGAAGTAGTGAATATTGTAACAGAGTCAAACTGAAGTTGGGATCTTTAGAAAAGGTTTTAAGCAAATTACATAAAAAAATGGAAATTGTGGGAAAATTGCATGCAGAAAAATATTTTGGAGGTGGAATGAGGTTTAAGGTAAGGCAGGAATTAGCCAGCTTATATAATATTGGATTGATTATATTGTACAGAAGAATATATGTGATGTATCATATTTGTATCTGAACATGTTAATCAGTTTTTTTCTTTTATATAAAGCTAAGTCTGGTGTATCACAAGTGATAATTCAAGTGATAATTCAATAAAGATGTTTAATAAAAAAAAAATTATTAGAGACCAGAAATGGACAGCTGTGGCCCAACTATGTGTGATCACTGTAAATACTAGCAAAATATGAGAGGAATAGAAAATTATTTGGAACGGGCTGCCTGGACAAAGAGCTGGAAGACTGGAAGTGGTAAGACAATGAGCCAAATAAAAAACAGTGCCCTTAGAATGATCAAATGGCTGGTAGGATGTTCATTGTAGTTCACAAATAAATGAGACTGAGGTGTTAAGGTCCATGGTAGAGCTGCCCTAAGGATTTGGAGGGGAGGCTGGTAATCTGGGAAAGAAAGGATATTGGAAAGATAAGGACCCAAGAATTGAACAGTTGAATGAATGGCTCTTTTTCCAGTTCTCAAAAAGAAATATAATTTACAGAAAGAAGCTTGTCTATTATACCAAAGGAGTCTTAGAGCTAGTAATCAAAGTATTCAGAAGAGGAAATCCACGAACATGGATAACCGTAAAGGTACAGGAGGATAAATAGTGAATAGTGAGATAGGTTTAACTTAGGAAAAAGCTAGAACGAGATAAACATGGAAAAATTGGTATTATTTACTGAGAATTGGTTCAACATGTATGTGAGTGTGCTTTTGGTGAGCTTATGGATCAGTGCACTAAAGGGGATGCTTTATGGGAAGAAAAGTGGTTTTGGAAAAGAATATTAGTAGTGATGAAAATGTTAAAAGTGACTTCAACTACTCACCAGAGATGTGAGACAGATGCTAGCTAAGGCTTGAAAAGCTGAAGTTCTGGACATCTATACAGAAAGATAAGCAAGGATCTAGATGCAAAAACAGTGGATGGGACAAACACAATGCTTGACAGAGAAGTATAAAGAGGGAATACTCAGTGATTGGCAGACCAATCAAGCAAAGAGGCAAGGGTGAGTGATAAAATGGGTGAAACTGTAGTTTGTAGTTAAGTCCATATGTGTTTACTAGGCTAACTACCACAAAGGCCGTTTTTAAGCCTAGCCATGCATCCCAAATCTCTGACAAGTTCTGATACCCTTGATAAGTGTAAGCATGGATCTGGGAGATTAACCATTTACAGGTTACCTGTTTGCATTAGAGACATAGGTGCCAAACCAGAGATGAATTTCTGGTTTCCCATCCAGTTGTCCAAGTTGCACTTGAACTGAGTTAGGGAAGAACTCTGCTTCACATGGATGGGGAGCCTGTTCCATAGACACAGTAGTCTCTGGGATACATACCTACCTCTCCAGCATGTCCTTTATATCACAGGCAGGGTTTAAGTCTTTAAAACGGGTAATTCTGACACTGTTTGTTTTGTGGATATGCAGGAGGTCTATCAGATTGGGGTCTGACAATGCCCTGTATGCCAGGCATAAATCTTTCTCTCAAAAGCCTGTAGGAGACAGAATACAGGGATAGGGCCTTGAGGCAGTCTGTTTAAGACATATTACTTACACCCTGTATTATTTTAGTGAGTAACTTCTGTGGACATTCCAGTTTTTGGATATGCCCGGTTAGGTACATATCAAAGGGGGCATTGTACTCAGTGATAGCTTGACGAATGCCAATACAGTGAAACAATGACTTCATTGGACTCAAATGCCATACCTTTGTTTATAAGTTGCACAACATAGAATGATTTCCTCACCACTGTAGACATGTGATGATCAAAGGCTAGATTACTATCTATGTGTGTCCCCAGGTTCCTGACTTCTGGGTCAATGCTAAGGGGGGTGTTGTCAATATCATAGTTACCAGGGATGGATGACTTTCCAAAGGATACTATTATGCATTTCTTAGCATTTCATTTTAGTCCAATACTCTGACACCAGTTGTATGTCTGTGTCAGCCCCCCCCCCCCCTGGAGAACATTTTTGTCAGTGTGACATTCAATGACAGCTTCTAATTTGCAATCACCTGAAAATATAGTAAGCCAGAGACCACTGACATTGGCCTTGACTTCTGAGAAGTAAATGCCAAAAAGGAGCAGTCCAAGGACTAATCCCTGAGGCACTCCACTTGTGTCTGGCCTATTTGTAGGGGTGGATTCCCTAGTATTAACTTCCCAGGTCCTGGCCAGGTCAAGGTAGGCAGTGCAAATACTTTTGCCCTCATCCATTGCTTTGGTGACCTTCTCAAAAAGTCCACCAGGTTGAGTAGGCATGATCTGCCCTTGACAAAACCAAACTGGGTTGGGTCCAGTGTCTGGAGGTTTACTATATCTCTGCTGATCATCTACATGATAATTCTTTCCATGGCTTTACATATAAGATAAGTGAGCCTTATGGGTCTGTAGTTTCCAGGGTCTGTAGATGGCCCACTGTTGTGCAGGGGGATGACTGTTTCCTTTCTCCATTCATGAGGCATGAAGCCTGTTTGGAGGCTACAGTTAAATAGTAATTCCAGATGCCCTGATAGGTCATATTTCATGCTATTTAGAAGACATCCTGGGATATTGTCTTGGCCCATTGATGCAGTGTTCTTGGAATTAGAGATAGCATTAAGTACCAGTTCTCTAGTGATAGTAGGGAGAGTTATATTTGATGATATTTCCTGAAGGAAGGTTGAGGGGGAGACAGGAGTAAAGTTGGATTAGGAATGGTGGTACTAAGTGCGAGTGCAGGGACTACCAGAGATAAGGTACAGCATCTCCTATGGAGGTAATGCTCTGAAAGTCAAATACTAAGTGTGAGTGCAGGGACTACTAGAGATAAGATACACAATGTCCTAATGGAGGTAATGCTCTGAAAGTTAAGAGGTGAAGAAGTGGAGTATCCCAGATTCTGCATATGGTGCTTAATACAGCATGAAATGAGTAAGGGAGGAAACTTGGAGAATGACTGATTCAGCTCAAAGTATGTGGTGTTATAGCTATGCATGAGGTGAAAATGAGTGAAAATGCAAGTAAAGTTTATTCTTTTATAATTTTTATAATGTAAATATTAGATATTTGTGTTATATGGCCTGTGGAAAATGTTGTATAATAAGGTAGAGAAATATGGAAAGAACATTATATTTGAAAATGTTTATGCCAAATGGTATTGTAGAAAACATCTGCTACATAATAAGCAATAAAATAATATCATTAAAAAATGTATTAAGCACCCCAGCTTTACATGGTTACTCATCCTATCATACATTCAGACCCCAAACTGTGGGCAGCAAAGCCAAAGGAGGCGGAGTTTCAATATATATTAAAGATACACACACCTCCAGGCTGGTCAAACAGTATAACGCACAGGAGTCTCTCCAGGTGCAGTTAACCATTGATGAGACCCCTAATCAAATTATAGCTAGCTACAGACCCCCAAATTTGACTTAAGATCCCCACTCCACCAATCTGGACCTCTTCGAATCTATCAAGATTCAACCCTTTACCCTGATCCTGGCGACTTCAACTACCCAACCATAGACTGAAAAAACTACTCATGCTGGAAAACAAATGCTCAGAGATTCCTCGATTTTATCAGTGCAAATGCCTTGGAAAAGCTAGTCGATACCCACAAAACAGGTGATAATATCTTGGACTTGGTATTAACCGACATGAGTAACCACTGCAGCACCCCTACAGTATCATCCTCCTTGGTAAGATCCAACTATAAAGCAGTCACTTTTGAAGTCAGCATCTCCTCTGACCCCCCTCTAGCTAGGGTCAGACAAAAAAACTTCTCCAAAGCTGATTACAACTTCCTGAGGGATGGTATAAACAGCTTCACAGCCCCCTCTCCCCCTGTTGGAACTGGCACCAATGTCCAAATCTACACCAAAGTACTATAGGAGCATTTATATAAATGCATGGAATCGGGAATACCTGACAGGACAAAATCATCCTTCGCAAGGAAGAGTAAACCTGTCTGGTGGACATCTGCAATAAATAAACTATATAACAAAAGGAAAAAAATTGCTGTCCAGGACCAAGAAGGAGCAGGTGCCCAATTGGAAGCAATCTCTCCTTAGCCTGAACAAGCAAATAAGAGCACTAGTGAAATTCTCTAAAGCCAACTTCGAGTCAGATTGGCCACATCTCCTAGAAACAGTCATAAGGCCTTCTTCACATATGTCCGCAGTCTCAAAGGAAGCACCCAGATCTGTTCAGAACTGGTGGTCAAGGACACCACATATACAAATACTATAGATATAGTCACCCCTCTGTCCTCCCATCAGTAAATCTGGACATCCCCAGTACCTGCCCCCTCCCCTTATCTCTAGGGAACAAGTCATCACTGCCTTGTCAAAGGTAAAAAATACAGCATGTACGGGACCCAATAACATCCCAGGCTGCATCCTACATGAACTCAGGCAGGAACTTGCAGCACCATTAAGCACCCTGTTCAACCAAAGCCTGAGTACCGGCTTCAACCCAGCCAAATGGAGGACAACCACTGTCATCCCTTTACGCAAAGGTGGAGCATCCACCAATCGAAGAAATTATAGACCCATCAACCTAACTATCCTGATCTGAAAGTCCATGGAATGGATTATCATGGACCTCATTAACAGGGACATTGGCAACCTCCAAACACTTGATCCCACACAGTTTGGCTTTGTCAAGGGGAGGTCATGTCTGTTAATTTTGGTCGACTTCTTTGAGAGGGAGAGTGATGCCCCACATATTATCACATTAATTACAATGTCCTAAGCACGCAATCAGTTGTGAGGGATTTGGGCACCCAGGTTGGTAGCAACCTGACTTTTGACCACCATATTACTTCCATTGTACAGAAAGCTTTCTACATGGCCCATCTCATAAGTAAGGGTATCTCATCCAGGGAGGTCATAACATCCCTGTATTATTCTCTTATAAGGCCAATTATTGAGTACAACGCCCCCTTCAGCATGTACCTTGCAAAGCACATGCAGCTGCTGGAGAGTCCACAGAGTCTCCTCACCAAAAGAATCCAGGGCCTCAAACATCTACCCTACACAGATAGGCTAAAAGTCCTGCCCCTCTACTCAGTTTCATACAGACTTCTCAGAGGTGACCTCTGTCTAGCAAACAAAGCAATCTCAGACCCCAACTTGATGGGACTGTTGCATAGCCACAAGTCAAGCTCCACTCAAGTAACCCGCGCACGCAAACTCAACCTAGTTTGTGACATCAATAGGACTTGTTAGTGGGACAGATTTGTGTCCCAGAGACTCTCCCATCTATGGAAGAGACTCTCTCTCCATGTCAAGCAGAGTACCTCATTATCCCTTTTCAAGTGCAACTTGGATAACTGGATGTGAAACAGAAAATATACCCCTGGGATTCCACCTGTGTCTCTGCTGGACAGGGGCTTTGGGTGCTGCTTATCTAAACATGGGCTAAACTCTTGGAGAGGCTAATAAGGGCCTCAGGACCAAAAGCCTAGTAACTTCTTATGATCCCATTCAAATTACATTTGAATGCAGCAAAATTTAACTACCTAATTAACATGAATAAATTGGAATTACACATAAAAGCAACAAAATCTGAGACCCAGGTATAGTAGCAAGTCCTTAAATATAGGGATTTGCAAGTGAAATAAGTGTAGCCTCCCCAGAATGGACATCTCTGTAGCAGCTGTTGCAGCTATGACCAGGCTAAGATCTGAAACTTGCATAGGTTAGGTGGTGCATACAAAACAATTAAGAATATATCATGCAAAAATGTTAATCAGCCTGGCCAGCCCATTAAAATATGCCTAGTAAATCCAACATGTCAAATAAAATGCCTTTTATTTCATGTACATGTCTGCATGCAGTTTCCTTTAACTTTATGCTCTAAAGGGTGATAGCCCAGAAGATACTCCAGAAGAGTATAGTGTAGCAGAATCCAAAACTAGGTCCCTCTTTCAGCTATGATCCCCTACCATTAATACATATGACAGCTCTGCTTAAGTTATGGCATCCAAAAATATTTTAATGACTGTTTTACTGATCAAGGCAGAAAGAAGTCTGAAGCCAGCATGTAAAGGAACCCCTTCACATTACCCACTCATATAGCACAGCAACCTAGTAGCACAGATATAGACTGAATGGCTGTGTGTATAAGAGTTTTCGTAAGTATGGCTAATCATCCCCATTTTGTTGCAGTGAGAAAAGAAGAGAATAATAAATATACATATTCAAAACAAAAATGGTAATTTAGGGGGCTCCCTCAGGCATGTTCCTTGAATAAATAACTCATCTCGTGCTTGCGTTCCATTATGCTACAAGAAAACAGAAATATATATTTTGTTAACTGAAAGCTTTGCTTCTCTAGATTAGAAGTAGCATACTTGAGAACAAGCAAATTATGACCTGCTAGGACATCTAGTATATGGTAACAGTAAAACACAACCCATACATCATGTACTCAAAATCTTCCAGTGTAAACCGCAAGATATAACTGTGTCCCATTCCAAAACAATTCTATGTGTAATAATTTGACAGTTAAGGATAACGGCGCCAACATACACCAAAGTACTAATACTCAAAACAGAGCATACTTAACAAGAAGAGTATTCTAGACAATAAAAAAGGCTCAGGACAGGATTCAGAAACTCCAATATTAGTTAAACAGAGCACTGTGCTGAGTCATGAGGACTGCAGCTAATCACAAAGACATGATAACAATGTGTGTGTGTGGTTTAAGGCGGTGAGACAGCCCTAGAAACATTTGAGTATGCTATGAAGTGGCCTGTAAACTTGTAAAAAGTGATTCAGCATTACAAATAAGTCAGTATACATGTGAGTGACTAGAGAATGGTGTAAATACACCCTTATAGGAAGCAGACATTACAGGAAACTGTGTTAAGGGAAGTGATAAATAACAAAATATATGATGTGTAGCAGTAACATAGGCTACAGTAGTTTATGTGTGACTGATATTACCTAGTACAGCGAATACATAACACAGAAGTCATGAACTAAACATAGACAAATGCATGTGCTGTCATGAATAAACAGTTTTACAGACGTAAGCCTTGCAGATATGTCATATGCTAGAACGGACATCAGGTATAAATAAGGATGGAATACACGGGAGGTTATTGTATAACAGATTAAATATCATGTACTGTAGTTTTAGAGAAAAAGTCCTGAGATGGATACCTTTTTTAATGCTACACCCTACCTGGCCTGCTCAGTCCCCCAGCTGTTCCCTCAGTTACCATGCCTGCACACCCCCGTATCCTCAGTTATTTCTTACAAGGCTACCTACACCAAAACCCTATTGCCAGGTGAGATCCAATCTGGTGGTCCCCTGCCATAAACAAACTTTACAACAAAAGGAAGAAACTGTTGCAGAAAAGAGGAAAATCCCAGGATGCAAAAAACTCCCTTACAAGCCTCAGTAAGAAATTGAGATCCCTCATAAAATCCTCCAAAGCTAGTTACAAAAATAAAATTGCCAAAGATTCCAAAGACAACCACAAGGCTTTCTATAACTATGTCAAGAATCTAAATGGCAATGTTCAGATCTGCTCTGAGCTAAAACAGAATGGCATTAAATATACTGATCCCAAGGATATTGCCAATATCCTGGCAGATCAATTCAGTGCCAACTCCACCCCCCCTCTCACCCCCTAAATGGCCCATCTCAATACTTGAAGATTGCCAAATTCCGGTAATAACGGCCACACAGGTAAAACACGCACTCTCCAAAGCTAAGAATACAGCATCCATGGGACCAGATGACATCCCGGGTTGTGTACTACATGAACTACAATATGAACTGGCACCTCACCTAAGTGTCATGTTTAATCATAGCCTCGCCTTAGGTTTCGTGCCCACTGAGTGGCGCACATCTACAGTTATCCCACTCCACAAGGGGGGATTCACCTTGGATACTGGAAACTACTGTCCCATCAGTCTGACAAGCCTTATCTGCAAGGCCATGGAGCGTATTATCATGGAACTTATAAACAAAGACATTGACAACTTTCAAACACTGGACCCCACCCAGTTTGGGTTCGTAAAGGGCCGATCTTGTCTCCTGAACCTGATTGACTTCTTCAAATCAGTCTCCAGGGCCATGGACAAGGGTAAGGTGGTCCACACAGCCTATCTAGACCTTGCCAAGGCCTTTGACACCATCCCCCACTCTGGAATCATAGATAAACTTACTAAGTTGGGCATTAATCCCTACGTCACCCAGTGGGTTGCTAACTGGCTTACTGATAGAACCCACACTGTAAAAGTAGCCGACTCCAAATCCAGCTCCAGACAAATGACAAGTGGAGTACCTCAGGGTTCAGTCCTGGGACCGCACTTGTTTGGCATCTACTTCTCTGAAGCACAGGCCAACACTAAGGGACTCTGGCTAACAAAATTTGCAGATGACTACAAACTGGGAGCCATTATTGAATCCCCAAATGATGTGGATACTCTACAAAAGGGCCTTACAGAAACCGATGCTTGGTGCCAGAGCCATGGGCTCAAGCTCAATGCCAAGAAATGTATAGTTATCCCCTTTGGGAAAAAACATGTATCCGTGAATTACCATATAGGTGGAAGTACAATAAACACCGAAAGTGTGATAAGAGACTTAGGGACACAGGTGGACAGTGGTCTCACCTTCGATAACCACATCGCCACAACAGTCAGGAAATCCTTCTATGTGGCACACCTCATCACTAATGGCTTTTCATCCAGAAAAAAGGAGGTCATTGTCCCACTGTACTCATCCCTCTTTAGACCCATTATAGAATACAACGCCCCGTTTGGTATGTACCTCTCAAGACATCTGCAACAACTGGAAAGGCCGCAGAAATACCTCACTAAAAGAATCACAGGCCTAAAGCAGATGCCCTACGCTGTCTGCCTTAAAAAACTCCAGCTATACTCTTTCGCATGTCATCTACTCAGAGGCGATCTCTGCTTCACATTCAAGGCCATGTCAAATCCAGAGCTGTTGGACATGCTACACTTAAAGAAATCCCAATCCCTCAGAGCCACACTCTCTATGGATCTAAACCTTGTCATCACAATAATCAAAACATGCTGGAGGGATAGGTTCCTGACCCAGAGACTCCCCAGACTCTGGAATAGATTGCCCATACATGTCAAGCAGAGTGCCTCTCTGGCCCTCTTCAAAAGAAACCCTGACGATTGGATGGGAGAAAGGAAATTCACCCCAGGGATCACGTCAGTTGCCCTGCCAGACAGGGGTCCAGGGAAGTAAATAGTGTGGGAAGAAATAGCCAGGGAATTGTTATGGCTAGGCTTGTATAGGCCCTAGGGCTGATAGCCTAGTACCAACCTATGAACCTATGAACCTATGAAGGCTGCCAACCTAGCCAGATAGGATTTTATACATAATTATGTCATTTGTAAATATGAACTACAGATTTGTTTTCTTAATTGAAAGAAAATACTGTGAAATTTTGAACTACAAGCTTGTTTTCTTAAATGAAAGGATATGTTGTGAAATGTTGAACTTAAAACAATGTAACAACATTGCCCTCTGCTGTAAATAAAGCTAAGTCAACCATTTCTTGTCTATCCTTTGAAGTTAAAATTATTTCATGTCTGTCCCTTTGAAGTTAAAATTTGGAGTCAATGAGTCTGGAGTGAAGCATCCTGCCTATTGTTTTAACTTAAGGAATAATTACTAGAGTTTACATGTGGAATGTCTTTTATGGCTGTAGTTTCCTGCAGGTGCAAGATAAAAAGAGTGTAGTATCTGTCATCCTGGGAACCCTATTAAAGTGTAAAAAATGATGTAATGGGAATCAGGACTGAAGATAGCAATTTAAACAGAGAGAATCAGAAGGCATTGAGCATTTTTGTCTCGATCATCCAACTCATCAGCACTCTGCCTGTTTTCTTATGTAAGGTTATCTTAGACTTGTGTTTTCTTTTAGAAATAGCTAGAAACTAGAATGATTAGACTAAGTGTTTTTCTGTGATGTCAGAATTGTACTGCTGAATTATTTTAAGTATTTCTCTGTGATCTCTGAGCTCTTGACTAGCACTGTGTAGTAAGACATATTGTCTTGTGTTTTTATTATTTATTATTAAATATTTTAAAACCTTTCAACTGTGGCTGTTTTGTGTAGAGATAAGTTAAGCTCTAAGAGTACATTGCATGTATATAAGGATCCTGTACCAAGTCACTCTAATAAGGCTTGACTCTTTAGTTATACTACCACCTGAATAATAATATTGAACAGTAATAATTGGACACCCTTTTAAGGGCCTTTGTGTAGCTGATAATTAATAGTGGGTGGTGGCAGGGTACTACCGTATAGTCTGAGAAAAGGGAGCACAACTGGAGAACTTGTGCCAGCCTTCCCCAGGAGTGTCTGTGTGGTTGTATAAACTCTTATCTCAAAGTGTGTGTGCGTGTGTGTGTGTGTGTGTGTGTGTGTGTGTGTGTGTGTGTGTGTGTGTGTGTGTGTGTGTGTGTATGTGTGTGTGTTTGGGTGGGGACATGAAGCACTGGTTGGACAGAGAGGGTGCTGGAGGTTTTAGCTTGTGATCTGGACCCTATAGCTGTGCCATTGGGGAGTCTTATTGGGGACCTGGAGAGCAAGGGAGCAACCAGCCCCAGACTGACTGTAATCTCTCTGTGCTCTTAAGGGAAATTGCACTTGACTATGTGTATTTGTTATCCTTTCCTTCGTATTTGAGATGTCGTCTCTGGTGTTAGTGGTGAGGACTGAGGCTCCTTGATTGCTGGGCCAGGGCACGGGTATCACAGTAGGTAGTACTCAGAGAATGAGGGATCTGGTGAGGAGATCCTGTATGCATCACTGGGAGCCATCATGTATGCAGAACTGGACAGGCTCTAGCTTGAGGAGTGAAGGTTGCAATGATATTATGATTCTGTCACTCCCCCAAGTTGGCTACCTGTAAAAGTTATGGTTCCACCACAGGTAATACAGACAGCACTTCCAACCCTCCCTCTAGGATAGGAGAGCTTCTTCTTACCAGCTTTTTAATTCTATTCCCATTGCCTGACTATACTTGGGATTCAAGCCTGTTCCCCAACTCAGGTTGCTATAGGTACAGATGGCCCTGCCTCTGTGCCATTGGACCCGTACCAAGAACCATAATTTCACAGTACAATATATTTCATTTACAAGGCTCCTATGTAGTCACTGTATCCTTCCTTTCCTGTTTTTCTTTCTTCCATTTCTTCTTGAAAAGACCTGTTTGGGTCATTAGCTTAGTAGTCACATATGAACCTGCAATCTATATCATTAACATTTTAAACAGAGGGAGATTGGCATAATGGTTAAGATATTTGCCTTACAGACCCAAGGTGCAAGATTTGATCCCAGGACAGTTAGCCTAGTACTAATCTATGAACCTATTTCAGTAATCTGAAGTAACAACATAAGTTATCTATGCTTTATGTTGTTTCCATAGATCTTTATAAATGGAGTGACATGCATGATTTTTTTTTACTGTAGTCCTGAGGTACCATTAATCATTTTAAGCAGTCTTTCTGTCTTATTTTAGTAGTGTGATTTCATAGTCTTAAAGGTTTTTATTTTTTTATTTAATTTTTTTCATCTTTTTAGTTTAGTAATACTATTTAGTGCATAAAAATCAGGTACATTCTCTCCTGGTAATGTTGTTTTCTGACTGAATAGTTGCGGTCCATGTTTAACTTATTTATTTATTTTTTATGTGTCTGAGGTTGATTCAGGTGGTATTGCTGTTGGGGAGTGCATTTTGTGTATGCAATCTGTGAAGTTACTTTTTTTTCTTTCTACACTTGTTGAATGGTGATGATTGTTTGATGATGCAGCTAAAACAGTGATAAAACGCCTTAATGATATTAGTAGGATAGTAGCAAAAAAAAAAAAAAAAAAAACGTGTCTTATCACATTCGTTATCAGTGTCCATTTTTTAAATAAAACTTATGTAAGCATACACATATATGTTAAGATATAGCATATTTCCTACACAATATCTTATAATGTCAGTTAAGAATAACATAAATAAGTGATACTTATGCACACAAAGGTGTGCTTAAATGGTTATACAATATATTAAAAAGCAACTTAACATATCACATGGAGGTATCTGCCCCAGTAATCTTATACATTATTAGGAAAAATACAGGCATATTGTTCTGAATAGTGCATTTAAATGTCATACAAGGTATATGATGGAATATTTGTAAAGAATTATATATTTCATGTACAGGACGTCAGTTATAATCACACCAGTGGCAATCACAAGCACATCATGTTACAAAAATGTAGAAAATGTAATTATAATTTTTTTTTTAATCTGTTATAGTAATATTCCATTTTATTTTACAAAATGTAAAGTTTCGTCTGCCTAGGTGAGTGGCATTAACATTATGTGATGAGGTTTAATTTAAATGGTGCTATACAGTTTCTAATTGTTTAATCAATCTAGTGTATGAAGTCATTTCGTCATTTTTTTCAATGGTTCTTGTTTTTGAGCTAGCAAACAGAGTCCATCAGTCTCTAGTGTATGAATTGACTTTGCATTTTTTTTATTCTGTTTGATTTTAGTTATGTACCAGAGATTAGGCTATCTTTGTTTCTACTTATATATCATGGATTAGGATATTATGATCTTATTCATAAATGACCATTAACTGACCAACATACCGACTTGGACTGTTGGTTAATTTAACATAGGTCACCAATAATACTCCCCAAATCCCTCCACTTATATTTTCCAAACGTATACCCACCCTAAGGCCCTGGTGTTCAAAAATCAATTTTGTTGCATTTTGAAGACCTCAGGGCTAATCCTTTGGAACCTACTGGAAACTCTTTCCCAGTCTACATGTTCTTTAACCTAAAACTTAACAGAAGATTAATAAGGCAGTAGGTATAATATATATAATCACAGTCACTGCCTTTTAGATATTGTGGTTGTCAGTCAACCTATCAGGCTTCCCTTTTTAGAAGTCCAACCCATTTATTAGTGACCACTCCTCATGGTCAGTCAGGAGATCTAGATTTTCATCAGTTTTTATCACTAGTACATCTTTCACTGCTGGAAGTCCATATATTGTTCTTGTTCCAGACCTCATAAACTGGAACATCATTCTTAATGTCCCTGACATCAGTTCTGTCTTCACCAAGTTTCACACTCTTCTGTTACACGTTCATGGTAAATATTTCCTTTCCTTAATTCAATGTGTTCTTGAATTTCAGAATCCATTGATGACTCCAGAATAGATATGACTTTTAAAGTTACCCAACTCCAAATGGAAACACTGGAAAATATCTGCTAACATGAGGGAGCATCTTTCTATAATAACTACATAAAATATTTTCAAGAAAGCCATTCATCAGAACAGAATTATGTTTCTTAAGTCAAAGCAAACACCTCTCCTTTACAATAGAAATGTCTTTGGAAGGAGAATAAAGTCACACACAAAGGATCAAGTTCAGATCTTGACTATAATACCAGCAGACACTGTTTTCAACCATACACATTTAATCAGCATATTCACTGAGGAGTTTGCAATATCTCTTAATCATCACTTCTCTATTATTCTTTATCAGATCCCTATCCAGCTCTGAAATCCTAAAGCTTCAGCTCTTCCTTCATGATTCTGGAGCTAGCAGAATAACAAACAAAAAATTTCATGCAACCCTTATTGCTAAGCACCTCACAACATCAATAATCTGTCATGTCAGTACTTCTTCATATCTAGATTTGTAAGCAAGCTTCATTTATATAAATACCAAAGTCTACTCCTTTTAATCATACTACATGCTTGTTTCCATGCTACCTATTCTAACAAAAACAATTAGAAAAGCTGTGTCTACTCAGATTGTGGATTGCGGTAGTAAGCATGATATACTTAGCAGAGGGCAGTATAGATTTAGGCATGGTCAATCACCCAAGACTGCAACTTAGTGTATAATAACATTGTTAAAACCATGGATAATGGAGTGTTTCCTGGTTGAGTGCTCACAGATATAGCTCTCAAATGAATGTAATTTTGCAAAATATCCCTGATGTTGCTTTATATTTTTACTTTACCCCTTATAACACTTTTGTTTTTTTCTGGTACGTCACTGAGGATTACAGTTATTCACTGTAATTACAGATTGAGTTTCACACTTCTTATTCTTCCAAAAATGAATGCTGATATATTGTTCTATCAATTTTGTAAGCAAATTAGATTCATATTTAAAAGCTGCACCCAGTTTTGAACCTTGGCCCCTCTATTTCTGGATTCATTCCTGATTCTTGAGCAAAGAAGTTAAGAGCTATGTTTTACCAAAACATTTCAGCCAAGTGACACATTCTCTCTTTTTTCAGTTCCCGTCTTTAAGATTTTGCTGAAGAAACTTGTGCTTCATTTGCTAACTTCTCAAACTATTAAGTTAGAGTCAGAAACTGCCTTTCTGCATACAGATCCATTACATTTGGAATAGGCCAAGACTCTGCCTTTAAACCACTTTTATTCTATCTTTACATGCATTTCATTTGCTGTGATCTTGTTATTTAACTAGCTTGCCCCCTCAGCTGGTATGATTAAGAACTCAGTACATTCTGAACTTTACTACCATGGGATGTGGCTTGAACTTTAGCTATCCTTACACCATTGCAGTCATTACCAACTTCAATACAATTTCATTATTTCTCATATCTGAGGGATAACCTTCTGTAAGAAACAGCATATTTATTTTTTAGATTATGCACGGCCCTCCTGCCATTGCTGTTACACCTGATAAGAACTGCTCCAGATTACACTTTATTTATTTATTTATTTGTTTAATGGGAATGATGAACAAAGATAAAAGTGTTTGGGTATTGTGGTAAAAACTGGGCGTGGTCTTTTTCAATAAATTAAGTGTCTTTGCTAAGAATAAAGTTTGGGAAAAATGATGTAGTTGTGATGCACTGGGAAGGGTTGATAAAAGAAAAGAAAGAAATATGCGTTTTGTGGAGGATGTATAGATTAGCTTTAAAGGCATAAGTTTATCTGGTGAATTTGGTATTAATTGGAAAAATAGGTTATATGCCAAATGTTTATATGTTCCTCATAAAATCTGAAAAGGAAATTGAGCAATTGGTGTTTTCTGTTCTATAGGGTTCAAGATTAAACCCCATGGAAAAAAGGGTGCATTGTATATAAGTAAGGATGAAAGGAGATGGGGTTATGAAATCAGAGATTAGGCTATCTACTTCCTTAAACTTATATAGAGTATTTAATTGAGTAAAGGAAGGGAATGAGAATTTAATAGGGGGATGTTTAAATAGAAGTACAAAAATTCTCAAAGATGATGAAATTAAGAAAAAGAGAACAAGAATATGTGAATAAAGAAATAAAAATTATCAAGAAAAAATACTAACATGGAAATAAAATTTGAAAATACAGACAAAGAAGGATGTGGTATAATAATGTGAAAAAACAACATTATTATATAAATCTATGGGAAAATCTGCCAGAATAAATGATTAACCTCAATAAAGTAAAGAAAATTTGGTGTAGCAAGATAATAGAGTGCCAGGATTTCCTATGGAGACCTGCAATAAATAAGTTAACAGTAAAGGGGAATATACCATATAAAAAGAAAAAGTTGAAAATGTGAGTTTATTTTTGGGGAGAAAAAGACAACATAGCATTTTTCTTTTAAATTTAAAAAAGAGTGGCAAAACCCTGGAAAAGATGTGTGTGGAAAAGTTTTTTTTTGAGAATTTTAAAGACATAAACAATATGAATATGAATATATATGGATATCATGAGAGTAAGAACAAATATGTTTGAATGATAGATACATTTTGTTGTAAGTAATATGGGTTCTTTACAGTGGAAGAATGAATGAAATTCCGTTTAATGAGAAATGGATTTTGCCAGATATATTGCAAAAAATCAGATTATGTTTGTGGGAAAAGGAGTTGGAGGTCAATTATGGGAGAATAACAATGAGGATGTTATAAGAAAAATGATAAATATTAAAAAATCTAAATGTGCATATGTGTTCCTATAAACATTTACATTTTTAAATATGTAAACAATGCTTTTATGTTATGTTAAATAAAGAATCCCTATTCTTTTCAATAGGTGCCATGGGATTTTTGATATCCACTTGAGCTACCATCATCTCATTCCTTGGTTCAGCATCCAATGTGAAGGATGGTGCACTAAAGAGTATAGCACCCCCCTTATGCTGCACTGTAGTTCTAAGCAGTACATCTGCCTGGTGTGTGCATAAAACCCACAGCCTTTAGCATTAAAGATGTGCATGCCGTGCTATATGCCACTTATACTGCTAACTCAGCACTTACTGGTGAATAGTGTGTGCAGGGAATTGCTGTTACTACATCAAGCTGATCATCATTCTAACTGTTTTCAGAAAAGGATAGAGCAAATCTTTATATTTCTTACTTCTGTTCAAACTGTTGTATATCTTCTATTGGTCCACAATTGCCTCTTCTGTGACACTAGAATGTGTCACTCATAACTTGATATTCCGTGCCAGTAGGCCCCTTGTCTCTCCCACCCTAAAATACACCTTAAATTTCACAAAAGAGCCTTAACCTGTACCACAGATATTAAGAACTTAACTACTTTGCAATATGCCCTTCAGGATTTCAAAAAGCAAGCAAGGTGTGAATGTTATAAGTAGCTCTCTTTATTGCAGTTTCTTTACATCTACCTTCCACAATAACTCACTTGTTAACTATTCATTGTCAGCTCTGTTTCTTTGTTCCATGCACTACACCCTGATCACTATCTTCTACAGTAGGAGTCAAGTTATATCCCATTTGGCTGCTGACTTTATCTAGATACCTTACTCCTTCACTTACTTCAACACATGCTTCTTTATTGCCAGGAACCTCATTTACTACTTACCAGAGGTATACATAAAAAGAAATGCTCCATTTATAAAACAACATGCTTGTCTATATGTACCCACAGCACTTGGCAGCATATCCCTGCGTTGTTCTTTGCATAATATATTATTCTTTAACTACCTATGCAACTCGTATATAATATTTAATGCACATAGCATTATGAACCATTATAATAGCTTCTGTAATACTATACAACATTTGTTATAGTGAAATGTGAAAAAAATGGGTATTACTTGTTTAATCCAAAACAAGATAATGGGGAGCAGCAGTTTATCCCGACACTCATTTTTACAGGTTTATTATTCTGGTGTATTCTTGGACTTTGCTTACTTGCCTTGCACTTGTATTTATTTATTTGTTTATTCATTTGTTATGAAAGATGACATTTCTACTTCATAAATTTTACTTGGTCAGTTATATTGTGTCGTAAGGTATGCTCTGAACTTAACACAATTTATGTTGCACTGTAATGAATGAATTGCCCATCAAGTAAGGTCAAGTAGCAACCTTGTATACCAACCAAATGTGATGAAGACATCTTTAAACACAGTAGTTTCCTAACTGCTTTGTATGATTACACTGTCTAATGTAACAATATTAATTCCTTATGTATTGCATCTCATCTACTACATTTATTTATGTTTCGTGACTGATATTATATTGCTAAGTACAGGAAGGCACTGGACTTGAAAGGGTTTATCAGAATTTTTGGATAAATTTCCAGTGCTTACTGATAGGATTATAGTTTACCTTCCACACCAATATGTGTTTTTAGTCATAGTTATATGACTTTTAGAGTAGCAAGGGTTCTATGAAAGTACTGCCATAATTAAAATACTGATACAGAACTCAAAAGTGTTGTTTTCAGATAACCCTAATGTGGTTTATATATGAGGATGCTAGTACAAAGTCAGTATTAAACTCCACTGGATGTTCCACAGACTATTAAAGGTAATGTGCCCTCTGCAAAATGCTCTGCTTGTCCCTGCATTGTACACACAGGACAGGGTGTATAACATTAATTGTGATTTTATGATTAAGCATGATGCACCACAGCTGGTACTGTTTATTTGATTCTGTGCCTGTGTGACAAACTAGTACTGGAGAGATGGAACATGAGATGCAGACTAAAATTCTTCAAACATTTGAAGTATATTGAATATTATAACATTTTTAGCTCAATGACCCAATACTGTACGAAAGCAGATCATTTAACTTTTAATTTTAAGTTTATCACTTAAGAACATGTGATCAGAAATGAGAATGATGGTGATATTAAACTTACTCTATAAATAATTTTATTACATATTAAAATTTAAGACATCTTTAATACTGAGATAAATTAGAATGCATTTTCTAGACAGTGTATAGTCAAATCTTATATCATGTTAATAGATGTCATCATTTGGCAAATTAGTTAAATGCTTATTGATTGTGTTTTGAGTGACCAATTTAAAAAGTGTTATGAAGTTATACAAATATTTGTTTATTTTTATATTATTATTTAATTTGTTTCCTGTGAAGGCTATAAGGCCTGGTATGCAAGGGAGTTTTGTTTGTTTAAATATAAGTTATGCTTTAACAAGAAAAATCTGTGTTTATGATAGATAGTCTGATAAATGAAAGTATGATAACAAGATGAATAGCTTTGTGACTCACTTTGAATTCTTGCTTTGACCAGTTCTTAGTGGGTGATGTCAAGCCATTAAAGGCAAGCTTTACAGAAAAAAAAATAACTTTGAATTGAGCAAATGCTTCTCAGGTTGCAATGCTGGCTGTGCAGCACAGCCTGTTGGCCACTCAGAGAAGCATTTTGGGTAATTAGGAGTAGCAGAGATATCATTGTGAAGAGAATGTTGCATTTTTACAGTAAATCTCCAAATGACAAATAGCATAAAGCTCATGTTACTTAACCTTTAAAATACCACTGCAGCAGCTCAATTCTCATGGGAGCACAAAGTATGGCATCAAATCAACATTAATTCAACAAGCTCAATAGAAGAAGTTAGAGATTTATCATAATCTGTAACAATAGAAGTTAGAGATTTATCATAGTCTGCAACAATAGAAGTTAGAGATTTATCATAGTCTGTAACAATAGAAGTTAGAGATTTATCATGGTCTGCAACAATAGAAGTTAGAGATTTATCATAGTTTGCAACAATAGAAGTTAGAGATTTATCATAGTCTGTAACAATAGAAGTTAGAGATTTATCATGGTCTGCAACAATAGAAGTTAGAGATTTATCATAGTTTGCAACAATAGAAGTTAGAGATTTATCATAGTCTGTAACAATAGAAGTTAGAGATTTATCATGGTCTGCAACAATAGAAGTTAGAGATTTATCATAGCTTGCAACAGTAGAAGTTAGAGATTCCATCATAGTCTGCAACAATAGAAGTTAGAGATTTATCATGGTCTGCAACAATAGAAGTTAGAGATTTATCATAGTCTGCAACAATAGAAGTTAGAGATTTATCATATTCTGCAACAATAGAAGTTAGAGATTTATCATAGCAGCAGTGCAGCTTAAGAGGAGCTGTCGGGTCACAGGACCTAGTTCTTATGGGGTAACAGCTCTTAGTTCCTGTACTCCACCAGTTCAAAACTAGGAGAACCTGCTGGGGGAATTCCTTGTTAGACTGACCTAGGCGGTATCTAGACCAGTAGATAAGATCCACAAAGCTAGTGTTTACCACCATCCACTGGAATACCAAATCCAGCATAAGTTCTAAATGCTGGCTAACATAGATTACCACTTGAGGAAAACTAAATTCCATCATAATGTAGAGGAATTCTTTGGCCGGGATCATTGACTCCTTGTTGACCCTCCAAAAAAGTGAAAACACTCAAAACAAAGCAGTTTTGAGTCATTCAGTAGAGAGCAACAAAGGTGCTGGAGAACATAAACAAAAGGCTTTAATAAGATGAAGTGCTTTTCATCCAGTGCAGTGACTGGACTTCATCAGACAAGTAACAAAAAAACCCTACATACCCTTTTATAATCAATTAAAACCATGTGCTTTACAACAACATTAATTAATTAGTAAATGAATTAAACATGTCAATTGATCATTACTAAATACTGAATTCCAAAAAGCAGCCTTAAAAACATACCTAAATGTAAACATAGAAAACAATGCTGAATCTCTAAAGAAAAACTTTCTAAAAATAGTTTCTTTCTTTAAAAAAAAAAAATATATAAAAATATATATATATTGTAGAATCCAAAATACTGGTGGGCGACTGAAGTAGCAGACAGTTTGAGGTAGTACGGGGGAGATTGTCAGCTGAAGTAGAGCAGGGTTTTAGTTTTTGTGACAGTTTCTTAATGGTGTCAGTGGGTATGGGCTGAAATGAGAATGGGGTCTGTATGACATTTTGTTGAGCAAGGGGGTTAGTAATGACAGGGTTAGAAGTAGTCGGTGGCCTGGGGTCAGTGTCTGAATAGGTTGAAGAATATAGAAACATTTTGCACATTGGAAGGGCTCACACACCCCCATATAACCAAGAAACCAATATAACACCATTTCTGCTCCTCTTTTGACCATCAGTAGCTACACCAGACTGCCTCTGGAAACTGCCCCAGTACCTCTGCCTCAAATTTTTTTTTTTTCTGGAAGGCTAAATGAGCAAAAAAGAGCAGAGTGTTTGCACAATATCCTTGATATAATATAGCAGAATTTGATTTTGGTCCATAGCCAAAATATAAAATTAATTAATAGGAACATAAAAGCTCAGAGCTTGAAAACAAGATGACCATCAAACTGCATGGATAGCCAAAAGGGCCATTGATAGAATCAAAACTTCCTATTTAACTTTTTGGCCCAAAATAAAGTTAATGATGAATGCAAATAGTTCTTACTTTGTAAAGCTTGCCAAAAGCTCATTTTGTTACAGCCTTAAATATAAATAAAATTTCAGAAAAAAAAACAGTGAATCCTATTAAGCCTTGTCAGGCTGTTATATCTATAAAAGAAACCACAGACTTTATGGATGAAACTGTAATTCTACACATCATATGGAAAGTTTAAACCCTTTTTTCAGGAAACTAAACCTCTGCAATGGTAAAAAATATTAAGCATGTGGTATTTTGAAACATGCTGAGTTAATTTGTGGGGATCTGCAGCATATTAGCCAATTACACTGAACAACCCTGCTTTTCTTTTCTTATCTCAGAGCAATAGAGCTGTGGTTGGGTTCCATTTTATTAAATATAGTACTGCAATCTCTGTTTTTTACTGTTTGATGTACAGAGCTGAAGGTATTTCTTTTAATTATAAACTGAGAACATTTTTCATTACTTGTTCTATAGCTGCTTTTGGAAACCCAACAAACATTCATACAGTTGTTAGTTATTGAAACGTGAAATACTGCTTAAGATTATGTTCTTGTTACTATACCATTTTACCTTAGCTAATTTCTCTTTGTTCTATTGTCATTGCTAGTGTCTGAAGTGTAGAAAAGAAATAGCAGCAGTTGTAATTTGGATTTTTTAATTTTTTTCTCTTTTGTTTCATTGGCGCCAAACTTGGTTCAAATGGTGGCCATCTCAGTATTATGGTGTGATCAGAACCCAGACACAAATGAGCCCTAGAGTCCAAGAGAGTTAAGAAACCACTGCAGCTGCTTATGTGTCATTTTCTTAGCAACCTTTTTTGGGGGAAGGAAGGTTAGAAATAGAAATATATTTATGTATAACCTTCAGGGCTGAAGTAGAGTTCCTAGGAACAGAAATAATTCAAGCCTTCTTGCCCCCTGTTGTGCCTCTTTTAAACATAGTCTGGCTAAAGAACATCTCAACATAGCATTTATAAATGTTGCCATTTCTAGCCCTAAATCAGATCATATCATAGTGTTTCTTCTCAATGCCAGAGGTATTAAAATAAAATGCCTTCTCTTAATGCTCTCCTCAAACTTGAACACATACATGTTTATGTAGTTACTGAGACACAGTTCAGTTAATCAATAACCAATGAGATGGCATGGGTATACTAAGGATTTACCTAACGTTGGCATCTTTTGATCATGAGTGCAAGGCTCGAGTGATTAAACAAAGCTAACCATGGGTAAATCATTATATACCCACAACCACAAGTTGGGTATTGCTATTATACAATGACATTATTTAAGAAAGAAATTGCTTACTTTTCTTAAATAATGTCTTTGCATAATGACGCCATAGTATTCCTACATGTAGTTTTCTCATTCTTCTGTATTTGTTGATGTGTTGTGCATGCGTATGGGACTTAACATTCCCACCCTTCCACAGTACATCAGTGATATTCAAAAAAAGCAATGGAGAAAGGAAGATCTCCATTGCTTTTTATTTTTTTTTTAACAATAAAATCTGGACAGTTTGGATGTATGAAAGAGACAGGGCAGAAATAGAAGGAAAATCAGGTATGTTTCTTTAGTTTTTTCAGAACGTACCTGATCTTCCTTGTATATGCTTTACCATCCAACATCCTAGCTCAACAAATGTAGACAAAGCCACACCAAAAATATGAGGCAAACTTGGACACTCTCTGAAAATCTGGACAGTTGAGATGTATGCCTCCATAGCATACACTAATAAAAGAAAGTCTATCCGCTCAATGGTACTTCAGTGACCAGACTTTTTTCTAATATTATATCCTTAATTTATGATGACCACGCTGGTTGGTCTGACCAATCAGCATGCATGTTAAATAGCAATGAGCTATGATCACATAAATTTAAATATAGAACTCTCTTCATCACCTTTAGACGGCCTCCCAAAGACTCACAAACTGAATTCAGTGAACTTCTGCATACCCTGAACATGAAAAACTCTTACAGCCTGCTTAACAATACCTTCCATTCCTCTGATGACTACATACAATTCCTGCTGTACTTTTTTCTCCAAAAATAATATGCCCAGAGATTCTCAGACATAAAAAACAAATGAATTAATTCCATGGAAAAGCTAATTAAAAATCGATTACAAGATATGATAGTATGGATCTGATCCTAACTAACATAGCATCTGCATGTTCCAACCATTTAGTTTCTCTGTTCCTGGTTAAGTCTGACCATAAACTTGTAACTTTCTCTTTTAAAATCTCTAAAACCCCTGCAGCCATTTTCAAGGATTTCAGATGGACAAGTCTCCTCAGACTCTATTAATGAGCTGTCCAAATTCACTTATAAGATCACAACACCAATACCACTACTATTTATACAAGCAAGATCTTTCCCTTCATAGATAAGTGTGTAGGCCTACTTGTTCCAAAGCCAAATATGTTGGGAAGCTTAAGAACAAACCACCCTCAAAAACCATCGATTTTTAAGAAAGCTATAACATGAGGGAAAAATAGTAAACCATGTTATAGGTATAAAATTCATTATGTTAACGATTACATCAATAATATCAGTAAAGAATTAAAAGCTAGTATAGCAAATCGTGAACTTAAATGAAATTCTGATGCCATGAATAATTGTACTTCCTTCATTAGTTAGATTTAAAAACTAAAAAATAACACCCATCAGTTTTCTGAACTTGTCCAAAATGGCACCACCACTCAAACCCCATAGACACAGCAAACACTAAAAGACAAATTTAGTGAAAACTTTACTCCTGGAACAATTCTTAATTTCACAAATTTCTAAATCCCTCACACCTCCTAATAAGATAAATGATCATACAATAAGGTATTCCTTAAAATAAAAAATTCTCCTTCTATGGGGCATGATAATTTAACATGGATGCCTAATAAATATCATCAAACATTTCCTTGTGGAGCCTCTACTTAAACTGTTTAAACACAGCTTAGCTACAGGATGTGCTCCCAAAATATGACAAGCTGCAGTGGTAATGCCCCTACACAATGACAACCCTGCCATTAACCTGGGAAACTATATACCCATTAGCATGTCTAGTCTGATTTGCAAAACCACGTGACATGTCATATCTACTTCAAAATACATAAAAAAATTATCAGGCTAGACCCACATTAATTTGGCTTTGCCAAAGGAAGATTTTACCTACGCAGTTTGATTAACTTCTTTGAAGAGGTCACACAGGCTGTAGACGGCAGTGATTCTGTTTCAGACAACTTGTTTGAATCTGGCTACAGCATTCAGCACTATATACCATGCTGGCATTGCTAGTAAGCTACATGATAATTTAGATCTGTATGTAGTGAAGTAGGTAGCTGACTGGCTGTAAAATAGAGCACACACACAATTATGGCAGTAGGTAACTCCTAGGAAAGTATGAAGGGAACTAGTGCTCTGTCCTAGGGAGTCAGTACCGGGACCCTTCTTTTTTGGCATATATGACTCTGATTTCCATACTAGGAATCAGGACCCTTTTGTTATGCAGCTTTGCAGATGACTACAAAATGCACATTACTGTTAAATCTGCCTCTCTTACCCATTCATTACAACAGGAATTTGCCCTCATAATCAAGTAGTTATGAAAAAAGTGCCAAAATTAAATATGAAAAAGTGTATTGTTACATTCAGAAAAACAAATCTAAATCTCAATGTACAGCATAGCCAATATCCCCATTCCAAAACTGTAATGTAGCCAGGAATCATGGAACCTGAGAAAATAATACCCCTCCTTCAACCACCACATAGCAGCAATAATCAGAAAATACATCAAGTAAGTGCAAGAAATATCGAAGGTGTATCATCTAGACCAATAGAAGTTATTATGCCATTGTAAGAAAATTGTAGGCTTGAAATCCCTGAGCTAATAGGAAAGGCTTGAAGTACTATCCCTTTACATGGTTTCTTACAAGATCTTGGGGATGAGCTATCTTTGGATTACATGTCATTAGGGATCCCATCGTCTTTGAACTCCTCTACTGTCACAATTGAAATAGCTCCAGTAATACCAGAACTAGTGATTTAAATCTCCATCAGTATGTAAATAATAAATGCGCTGTAGAGGGAGATTTATTAACAAATGCCCGGTCTCCCTCTGGAGCAAACTTCCCCTACAAGTTAAAGTGACACCCTAACATCCTTCAGACTAAACCTGGATGAGTGGATGGGTACCCATAAATTTTCTCAAGGATTGACCTTCTCTGTCCATGTGGAGAAGGGGTGGGGGTACAGCATTAGATGCAAGGCGTAAATGGTCTTATGACTCAGTTGTTTTGGATTTCCTATGTTTCCTGTGACTAAAGCAAGTGGAAAAACACCTTTTTTTTTAGAAGACTGGGCAGTTCTAAAGAAATATCCAAGACATCTAGGTATGAGAGCAATTGCATAGCTTGTCATGTATCTAGCCCACTTGAAGTGGGATATATTCTTTTCCCATGTTTGGATTGGTAAATCTATTGGACGGATAAATATTTTATACTGTGCACTCCTTGGAGAGCCACCCACCTCAGGTAGTCACCATTTTCTGTGAAAAATTGTCTAGCAATTCATAGCCTCATGCAGTAAATGTTTCCCTGTTGGAGATGTGCATGTCTAGGTAAAGTAAGTAATCTTCTTCTTCATCTTCTTTCGACTTTTTTCCCGGTTAGGTGTCTCCACAGTGGATCACCTGTCCTCTCATGACTGGCAGTGGAGTTTTACGGTGTCAAGTTGCCAGCCCGGCACCCAACCTTCCACAGAAGGCACACACATGCACGCATTCATGCCTAGGGCCAATTTACTGTCCAATCCACCTACAGCATCACTCACTGAAAAAGGCACTGGTATTCAATAAAAAAGCACATTTTTAAATTTGCTATAATATCTTGTAAGTGTTTTGGGTAGTAGTAATGCTCTGTCAAGGCAACTGTATTCTCACACCCTTTCTACTTATATATACTAAGTCCAAGATCTCTGTACCTTAGAGAAAGGGGAATATGTGAAACACCACAACCTCAGACTTAGTATATATTGCCCTTATTCACTCTTTTAAGCCTTAGGGAGAAAAAGTGGATTATTTTATTGGGTGCCCTTTTTTTTCCACCAGGGCTTAATGATCATTTGTAATTTACCAATGGTATGTAATTATTGATTATTTAAACAGGGGTGGAGATATGGTTGCTTGATGCATTGAAGAAGGTTTGATAGCCAAAACCAGTCTGTGTGTGGATATATCTTAATCATGGAATAAAGGAATTGCTGACTATGTTGTGCTGGCTGTTCTGGCTTTTTCAGTATAGATATAGTTGGCCATGTACTAGCTCCATACTGGCGTGGAGTTGGATTTACTATTATTTTCTGTTTTCACGATGTTGAAACAGTCAGCTCCAGTATTGTTGGTGAATAACCAAGTTTTTTTCCCTTGGTAAAAGGGTATTTGCCAGTGAATTAGTTACTGACAGCTTTTCTTGGATGGTCCTTGGCAGCATTTTGTGTACTTTGAGTTGATATTTCATTCTGACAACCAGCGAACTACGTTCTTGGTCTATTCTTAGTCAATGTTTTTATAGGAGCAGTATGAAGACGTAGCACTTACATTTATATAAATAACTACGAGTAGTGTAGACTCATTTGTGAAGTCTGGGTCCCCATGACCGTTCCGACTGCTTCTATTTAAGTTTTTAGCTTACACCAAGGTCTGCAGATTACAGTTTTAATGGTGGCTAACTGATTAAACTGAGTGAAGTATTGCCAGCTTTGTTTATCATACAGACTATATGCTGTGAGCCAAGAGTTGTGTTTTATCAACTGCATTTTGTTCGATAAACTTGTCTGTTTAATCTGCAGATTATATAGTTTAATCTAAATTTTATTTGGATATAAATTAATGTGGAGCATAATCGGCTCTTGTTTAGAGTGTTGTGTACCTTTAAATTAATCTGCAAGTTTGGCTGACAATCGGATCAACCCAGTTCAATTTGTAATGTGCCTACGTTTCGGATGGTGGAGACATACCTCTCAACCTGGAAACATCAAAAATCTGGACAAAGGCCAGTGAAAATAGGTACAAATCTGTATGCTGATTAACATAAAATTTGCATATATAATTATGTAACCCCACCCACTCCAATGGAATTGTGGGATACCAACTTTCAAACACAAACTGAAAAAACAGACAATCAAAATATGGCCCCAGACAGAGTCCCCCCTGCAGCCATTCCAATGTCCCATTACTTTGCTATTTTGCCCCATTTACCATAAACACTAATATGCATACTGCTTACTTCTACAATGATTATTTGTATTTCATTTAAACTTTTATTTTACATTTTATAGCACAAATACTGAGACATCTGCTAAACAAAGCAACACAGTCTCACAGTGAAAACAGACTTAAAATTACAGCTTCTCTGCCATTGAAACAGCATTGACATCCGCATTCAAAGAAAATGCATCTGGCCAGTGGCGGATAAAGATTTAATTTGGCTTGTTTTAAAATCATAGGCCCCTTGCACAGGACACATACACGTTTTCTTTGATACACCTTCCTTCCTGACTGTATATATTCCTTATATAATGCAGCACACTTGTTAGTGTGTTTTAAATTTATTATGAACATTTTCCAGCAAGCAATGAAACAAAATACATGAACCAATAATGACAAAAATGCTCAATTCAGAAATTTCCATCAGGTTAATAGTTACTAGGTATCTCTGCCAAAGGAGGACATTCTCAAGAGTGCAGCATCTGGAAACAGCATTGGGGGGGACAAAGGCCCAAAACCAGGGACACATTTTAAACATTGTTTGTACAATCTTAGAAAAGTTGCTTCTTGCTAGAATAAAATGTTGTGTTAGCATGTGTTTCCTGAAAGATAGCCATTTAAGTTTCCTGTCATTAGTGAATTCAGTTCTCATTCTCACTAATTTCCTAGAAAACCACATATTTTAACAGGAGCAGCACAAAGAGCTGGTCTGGGTAGGGAATTCAGCTCTTGCTATCTGTACCTAAGGTACAGGGTTTGAGCCTGACAACTAATTACTAGTTATGCTTACATACACACACACACTAAAGCTTTCCAACTTGGGAACTTGCAGTGGTGCACAGTTAACTGAAAGCACACACACTTAAACGGCCAACTCAGCAGCATATAGCTTTCCAGCTAGGGAACTTAAGCAGAAACAGCAGAGGCATGCAAATGCACAGTTAAACTGAACCTTTACAATGAAAATGCAATGACCAACTTTTCAGCTCACACCCCTTCCCAGCATTTACAATAAAGAAATAAAATGACACACACTTAAATGGCTCGCTCAGCACTGCAGCATAAAGCTTTCCAGCTCAGAAACTTGCACAGTTAAGCAGAAATGGCAGAAGACAAGCAGAAGCACACAATGCACAGTTAAACTGAAAGCTATCCAGCCCAGGAACTTGCACAGTTTAAGCAGTTTTACCATAAATTCAAAAGAGTAGCAAAAGAACATCAAATGAGTGGAACCAGTGCTTCAGAATATTAGTATAATGCAATAACTGTGACTGTATATGTCTTACGAAAAGGCAAAAAAATCAGTTTCACCATGAAAGTTTTAGTAACAAAACGGACATGTAAAGCACATCTGTCATCATATCCACTGTGGAACGAGGGGATTTATATCAAGAAAGCATTTATGAATGGACTGCATCTGCATTAGCCACGTTACCATAAAAAGCAGCAGAAAAAAACGGTCTACGGATATTCAACAGCAATTTAAAATACTAAGCACAGTAAACTTCACACTTGTCATCTGATTATGCTCTGTGGGAATACTGTCAACACAAATCTCATGCAGTAACACGTGTCATGCCTAGTTGACCTTACAAGTTTTCAAGTGGTAAAAAGACAAAAAAAGACGCAAAGTACATATTGTAAAAAATAGATTAGAAAAGAATGATATCTTTTACAAATGCAGCAGTTGCATGAGGCGGCGTGGTCTTCATGTTTGTCCTCTCATATGATAATACATGGGTAGCCATGACTTCTAAATAATAAATCTGACAGTGAATACATTTCTAGACTTTTCCATTAAATATTCTGTTTACAAAGGAGAATCCGTTTGTCTCATCCTACTGTAACCATGTGCATTCACCAAGGTTTGTTGAGTTACAACCCAGCGGGAGCGAACTCATCCAGCACAACTGGTAGTGAAATTCCAAATTAAATAAAATGGTGGCATGATACCCTCCATGAAATTATATATACCACTCTGAAAATGTCTAGACACACAAGGTACAATTTTTTTACTCATATTTTAGGTTTGTCCCTCATAAAGTCTGCAGTTCTCTGATAAATCATTGCAGGGTGAAGTCACTAAATAATACATCTTCAGACTTCATAGCCTTCGAACTGGATTCTAATCCAAACCAGTTATTCTAGTAACTTTCTAATAGTGTAGGAGCAATATTTAAAATCTACCCCTGATTTGGGATATTTGTACTTTCATTATTTTGTTTTGTCTAGATTGCTTTAGTTAAAAGAGAGATATGTATATACTGCGTTTGAGAGGAAAAAATGCAACTTAGCTTAAAGCACGCACTAGAAGGAATACGTTAGCAAGTTCTAACAGTCCCGACAACTAAGCAAAGCAAACCAAACCATAATGCGCTCCGGATAAGCATGACACAAATAAAAATAAACAGTAGACGTCAGCAGCCCATTAAGATAAAGCACGAAGGCAGAAGAATTATTTAACCTTAAACAGCCCAATTTTGTGTCTTTTCTTAAGAACTAGCCCTCTTGACACTGGCAGCCACACACACACACACACACACACACACACACACACACACACACACACACACACACACACACACACACAAAACACTTTGTTTCCTTACCTAATGCCTTGCTTGCTTCATCCGGTTCTTTCTCTCAGCCTGCAGCCCAAGCCCCAAAGCCAAAGTCCATTTACGTTGGAAAAAATTTGAAAAATAAAATAACTCCAGTCGCCAGCCCATTCGCAGCATTGCAGTACTTTAAAAAAGTAATAAGCCCATTCTCAGCAGCATTAGTGCTGCTACTGTTTAATTTTCATTTCCCGGCGGGATCGGCAGTGTATGGTTCATCGCTCAGTTTAAGTCCCTGTTAGCAACAGTTTTATGGGAATTTAACATTTTTGGGGGCTTATTGGACCCGAGAAATACTCTCGGCCTAATATTTGGTTACGAAGGGAAAACAGATACTGCCAGCTTCATGTTAGGATATGAAAAGAAAAAAAAATGTACTATAAAAGTGCGAAGAGTGGTACCATACACTCATTCTGTTTTGGAAACATTATATTGACTCATCTAATGATTACAGGTGGACTACCTATAGGAGATTCTTTGAAATTATTGCTACTACTGTTGGAAGTTTTGCATTTAATTGGCTGATTTGCTAGTTATTGGGGACAGTTTGGGTCTTAATTAATTCAGTTATGTTAGGTAGATGCCATTTTTTGTTTAATATTAATATGAGTTCTTAGGCCTATTATTTTCATAACTGGGCTAATCCTTTGGGCTTATATTTTTATGTATATGTGTTTTTGGTAATATACAAGATAGAGTGGGGGAGATACTATATTGCTATTCCCACCATTCCTTTGATTACAGGGGAGTATAGGAGCCTATTGGTAAATTGTAGTGAATTTAGTTTTGTTTCTGCACACATTAGCTATAATAATATGGACCTTAAATTACTACAGGGGTTGGCGGCTGATAAAGAGGATGTTCGGATTTTTGATAATTTGTTGAACACTAGTAATTCTGATAGTGGAGGAGTTAATTCCTCCTGTACTGATGTTTTTAGTCAGCTGTCAATGGCCATGAAGGAACCAATGCGTGGAATCAAAAATTGTTTAAAGCATACTGTACTAATAAATTTTCACCTAGAGGATTACGCATACGATCACAAGGGTCGCTCACAAAGTTTCACAACCGTATGTTAAGTCCCCGGATGATAAACTCATATCTGAATGGCAGAATTCCTTACCGGAACCTTCTATGTTATTTGTTAAGGTTCTTTGTTTACATTTAGTATAATCATTCTTTTATGAATGAAGAACTGTTGAATTGGTATCACAGGTTAATCATCTTTGTGACAAAATTAAAACACATGAAAATGACCCGGTATATAAGGAACAATTTGTGCAGTTAACCCAGGACCTAATTAGTGTAGAGAGGGAATTAAAATAATGTATACGTACGAAATTTTCGAGAGATTGTAGGGATTATCAACATGGCAAGCAATTTGTTATTCAGAAAAATGTGAAGTTTTCTGATACGAAACAAAGATCTCAGCCCCAGGTCAGACGAAAAAGGAAAAAAAAAAACAATTCTTAAGAAGGGTGGGGTGGTTTTGGATACCTCGGGTAGTTCCGGGGAGGATTTTTCCTCCACCGCGGATAGAGAGATGGAGACGCCCACTACCTCACCTTGGCTAAAAAAAGAAATGATGGATTACTTTTAGGCGACCTAAGAGGAGTGGACATAACATCGCCTGCACCCATCCAACCTTAAAAACATTATTGCCACTGATGATCATGCACTAGATTTACGTAATGTTTTGAATATTTCTTCTTTTGTTTCAACTTCGGGTGAGAAAGATTTATTAAATAAAGGTATTGGTTTTGTTCCTAGTTACTTAATTTCTGAGGATGTGTTTGCCCAAGATGTGATCTCATTTTGTAGATTATTAAACATGAGGTTATTTTTTTCATAATCAGTTGAATAAAGGAGAAAATGAACCTCAGATTTTTAATTTTAAACCTTTTACATTTGTACCACCTCCCAATAAGAATGTCATGGTTTTTCAACAACAAAGTGTTGACAGATTTACATTTTACTTATGGATCCCATTCAAAGATTTCTTCTAATAATCCTTCCCCTGCACAGCAACAAGCATTGGTTGCTCTTAATAAAAACAAAAAAGTGGTTGTCAGCCCAGCTGATAAAGGGGAGCAGTAGTGGTATGGAACTGGAATATGTATGAGGCAAAGGCATGTAAACAATTATTGGATCAATGCACCTATCAGAGGATGCATTTGGATCCTACACCAGCATTTAAAATTGAGATTGATCAATTTTTGGAATAGATCAGGGAAGAATGTATTATTAGTAAGGATACCAAGTTACAACTTATGGTCAAGGATCCTTTGAAACAATATTTCTACTTGTTGCCTAAGATCCATAAGAGTGTGCACTAAGCCCTGGGCAGACCTATAGTATCAGCCAGGGAGTTTTTACCTGAACCACTGTCTGCTTGCCTTACAAAATATTTGAAACCATTATTAGTCCATGTGAGATCAAGAATACAGGATATCACAAAGTTTTTAAATATTATTCAGGGTACACAGGTAGAATTAGGGTGGTATGTGTGTACCCTAGATGTGTCGTCCTTGTATTCCAACATTCTCTATTGGGCAGGTTTGCAAGCTTTAGAATATTGGTGGCCTGCAACTGTCACCCCTGGGATTCTGGATACTGGCTTAAGGCTCTTGCCACCCCTATAGTGCCTTTTTTTAGGCAAGGTTCAAATGACAAATTCACCACCATAACAGGAACAGGCAAGCAAAAACTGAGGGTGATGCTACTGAATGCTAGAAGTTGAAATCCCAAAAGGCACTCAATCGAGGCACTCCTTAAAATGGAGAACATCGATATCTGTGCAGTGACTGAGACCTGGTTGAAGGCTCCAGAGAGCACCCCTGCAGTACCAGGCTATAACTCATACCACACTTTTCGGCCATGTAACCTGGACCGGAACACCAAAGGCGGAGGTGTGTGCATATTCATTAAGGATATCCACACCTCCAGGCTAGTTGCTCAGCATAATGCATGTGAGGTTATCCAAGTGCAACTACCTCTGAGTAAAACTGCAATCCAAATTGTAGCTTGCTACAGATCGCCCACCATGCACCAGGATTCCCACTCTTTTCTGGATGTACTGGAAAATATTAGGGTTCAACCAAACACCCTAATAATGGGTGATTTCAACTACCCCACCATTAACTACTCATGTACCAACTCCTTCGCTGTACGCTTTCTGGAATTCATAAATTCCAATGCCCTGGATCAACTTATCCACACCCCCCACCAGGGTCAACAATATCCTAGATCTAGTCATTACCAACATGAGTGACTGGTGTTCCACACCTGAAGTCAACGCCTCATTGGTCTGATCCGACCATAAGCTAATCACCCTAGATATCCAAATCCTGCCCCCACCCCCCATTAAGGAAACCATGGTAAAAAATTTCTCCAAAACCAACGTCATACTTCTTAAGACAGAAGTGGGAAACATCATGACACCCATGCAGATGGACAGTACAGTTACGATTACTGAATCCTACGCAATTGCATTTTATAAGCACTTACACGAGTGCATGGATCATGCTATCCCAAACAGAACCAAGATGCTATCCTCCAAAAAAGGAAGCCAATCTGGTGGTCCCCTGCCATAAACAAAATGTACAACAGAAGGAAGAAACTGTTGCAAAAATGAGTAAAATCCCATGAGTGGAGGAGCTCCCTGGTCAGCCTCAGTAAGAAGCTGTGATCCCTGATAAAATCCTCCAAAGCTAGTTACGAAAACAAAATTGCCACTGATTCTAAAGACAGCCACAAAGCACTCTGTAGCTATGTCAAGAATCTCAATGGCAATACTCAGATCTGCTCTGAGTTACAGCACAATGACACTAAATATGCAGACCCAGCTGGTATTGCCAACATCCTGGCAGAGAGGTTCAGCGCTGACTATAACCCCCTCTCACCCCCTAAAGGGCCCATCTCTATACCGGAAGAATGCAAAGTTCCTGTAATCATGGCTGCACAGGTAAAAACCACACTCTCCATAGCCAAGGACACAGCATCCATGGGACCAGACAACATCCCAGGCTGCATTCTACATGAACTACAGAACGAACTGGCACCCCACGTAGGTACCATGTTAAATCATAGCCTCATCTCAGGCTTTGTGCCCACTGAATGATGCACAGTGATGGTTATCCCACTCCACAACGGGGGAGCCACCACGGACCCCGGGAACTACTGTCCCATTAGCCTGATGAGCCTGGTCTGCAAGGCCATGGAACGTATCATCATGAAGCTTATAAACAAAGACATTGGTAATCTCCAAACTCTTGACCCCACCCAGTTCAGGTTTGTAAAAGGCAGGTCATGTCTCCTAAACCTGATAGAGTTCTTTGAAGCAGTCACCAAAGCCGTAGACGAGGGTAAGGTGGTTCACACAGCCTATCTAGATCTTGCCAAGGCTTTTGACACCATCCACCACTGTGGAATTATAGATAAACTCCCTAAACTAGGTATAAATTCCTATGTCACAAGATGGGTTGCCAACTGGCTCACTGACAGAACCTACACTGTGAAAGTAGCAGACTCCAAATCCGACTTCAGACCAGTGACAAGTGGAGTACCACAGGGTTCAGTCCTTGGTCCTCTCCTGTTTGGTATCTCCTTCTCTGAAGTACAGGCTAACACAGAAGGTCGTTGGCTAACGAAGTTCACAGATGACTGCAAACTAGGAGCCATAATTGAAACTCCTATTGATGTGGACATCCTACAAAAGGGCCTCACAGAGACATGCCTGGTGTCAAAGCCATGGCCTCAAGCACAATGACAAAAGTGCATTGTCATCCCCTTTGGTAAAAACTCTGTACCGATGAACTACAATATAGGCGGTAGTATACTTAACACTGAAAGTGTGATGAGACCTTGGGACACAGATGGACAGTAGTCTCTCCTTTGATAATCACATCACCACAGTAGTCAGGGAAATCCTTCTATGTGGCACACCTCATCACAAAAGGTTTCTCATCCAGAAAAAAAGAGGTAATTGTTCTCCTCTACTCATCACTCATTAGACCCATTATAGAGTACAACGCCCTTTTTGGTATGTACCTCACAAGACATCTACAACAACTGGAAAGGCCACAGAAATACCTCACAAAGAGGATTACCAGCCTCAAACAGATGCCCTACGCAGACCGTCTCAAAAAACTCCAGCTTTACTCCGTCACATATCGCCTACTCAGAGGTGATCTCTGCCTAACATACAAAGCTATGTCAAACCCAGAGATGTTGTACATGCTCCACTTAAAAAAATCCCAGTCCCTCTGAGCTACACGCTCTAGGGACCTAAACCTTGTCACCACAATAAACAGAACATGCCGAAGGGATAGATTCCTGTCCCAGAGACTTCCCATACTCTGGAATAAACTACCTATCTATATCAAACAAATCTCATTAGCACTCTTCAAGAAAAATCTTGATGATTGGATGGGAAATAGGAAATTCACCCCGGGGATCCCTTCTGTGGCTCTCCTCGATAGTGGCACAGGAAAATAATTTTCTTGGGTGCAAAAGCCAGGGTACCTTTTTGGCTGGGCTTGTATAGGCCCTAGGGCCAATAGCCTAGTACCTACCTATGAACCTACCTAAGACAGAGTACCTTTATATAGTCCAGGATTTAATACACTACTACTTTGTTTAACAGAACATGTACTAAATAAAAATGTGTTCTATTTGCAGGAAGAGTGTTATCTACAACTTAGGGGAACAGCTATGGGAGCATCATTTTCCCCCATTTATGCTGACCTGTTCATGGGCTATGTGGAGGAACAGGTTATGTACGATCCTATGCACAATCTGTATTTGGAATCCATGGACATTTGGCACTGATAACTTGACGATTGTTGGTTGGTGTGGTGTTCAGGGGCTGACTCTTTAAAGGAATTTGTTTCCTATCTTAATGATAAGAAATGGGGTTTACCCTTTACAGTTAACTTTAGTACTATGCAGATTATATTTTTAGATGTTCACATATGTGTACAACAGGATGGGACTTTGATGAGTCAGGTACATAAGAAACATCCTGGGGGTTAATACTTTGTTGCATTTTGATAGTTGCCATCCTAGACACATCATTCAGAATATTCCCAAATCTCAGTTTATGAGAATAAGGCAAATATGTTCATCTAATGAAGCATTTTCCTTACATAATCAACTGTTGATCAACAGGTTTTGTAACCAGGGATATATATTGCCGGACATTATGGAGTTGAGTAATCATGCTAAGAATTTGGATAGGGCAGCTTTGCTAAAATATCAAAATAGTAGGTCCATTACAAATACTCAGCTGAGGTTGGTTACTAGTTATGGCAGCAATATTTCAGTTTTGATCAACTCTGTTAATACATATTGGGGGATCCTGACCTCTGAAGACTCTTTGAAGGACTTAATTCCTTTGAGGTGTCTTTTTTCATATAGGAAGGGTAGGACCATTGGTGGTTCCTTGAACCATTATAAGCGGCCATAATTTGATAGTGTTGGGATGCATCAAACCACATTATATGATGGAGTGGTGCAGGGATGTCAACACTGTAATCAGTGTAGTTTTTGCAAATATGTGAGTACTACCCAAGCATTTAGTTCTAAAAATACTTTGTTGGTTTTTGATATTTGGGTGTATGGGGACTGCACCTCAGATTGGGTCATTTATTTGATGACATGTAACTGTCAGGCGTTTTATGTAGAGCAGACTTTAAGATCTTTGAAGGTACATATCTCTGAACACCTAAGTGATGTTCGATGCACTCATCATTCTAATGCCCTTTACAAACATAACAAACATCCTACAGCCCAATTTAGGTTTGTTATTATTGACAGGATTATGTTTAAATAAGGATAAATCAGGTTGGTGTAGTATTTTGGACGAAAAGGAGAAAAAGTGGATTATTTTATTGGGTGCCCTTTTTTCACCAGGACTTAATAATCATTTATAATTTACCATTGGGATGTAATTATTGATTATTTAAACGGGGTGGAGATATGGTTGCTTGATGCACTGAAGAAGGCTTGATAGTCAAAACTGGCCTGTGTGTGGCTATATCTTAATCATGGAATAAAGGAATTGCTGTCTATGTTGTGCTGGCCATTGTGTTTTTTTCAACATTTTAAGCCTAGCCAAGTTAATCTTTCAAAGGCAAGAATCAAACTCTATACCTTGTATCTATAAGATCAACAGCTTAACCATCATGCCATACCTCAACTACTGTCTTCAAATTTTTAACAAACATCCCAACTGGTATTAGGAGTAATGCAGGTCCAGTGTCAATTTGCCTTCCAGGAGATGTAGACACCTCCATCAGTGTTCCCTATGTATGAAATGGAGCTCAGACTCTTGCTATGGGTCTCTCATAGAAGCAGAGGTAGAATGTAGAGTAGCAGGGGCAAAATGCTGCTTCTTCACTCCTGCAGTTCAACAGCAGCAGTTTGAGGACTTGAAAAAAGACAATATATGTGATGTTAGGCAAGTTCTTGAAATCAACCCACTCAACATCGGGGAACAAGACAGCATAGTACAGGGATGGGCCACACCAGTTAAAAGACACATTCTTACCCCTCATCAGCACCATTTAAATGAGCCTATGAACCACTCTGTGGTATGTCCAAACTTCAGTGTAAAAACTGCTCAGTTTAAAATGTTTAAATAATGTTTATATTTTCTCATATAGATCCCAGCAGTACTGAAAAACCAACATATCAGATCTGCCAACCAGGAAGGCAGTAATTCAGATGTATAAAGTGTGTAGTAGCCAACTGTGAACCTTAAGAAAACAAAACAGCACTTGTTGAATCAGATGCTAGCTTGTTTTAAGAATGCATAACTCACAAATGTCACTTAGCTCATAAAAACAGATTGAATTATACATAATTCAATAATATTTGATACCATAAAAATTAAGTGAGAACTTAAAAGTGCACAATGAAATATACTAAATCACTTATAACATTAAGCTGGATATTTAATAATGACATCTTGACTTGACCTATGAAACGCACAATTTACACAGACTGCATTCATAACATATAAACCTGTAATTGTCTGGGATGGATCCATTTTCAACTATAGCTGACCAGCACCTCATTATAATAAAAAGTATTACATAAGCTCTGTGTATTATAATACCTGACAAACGAAGTTGATACATATTATCCCATTACCCAGTCGTACATTTACCATGTGTGAAGGGTTTTCAAAGGAAAGGTACATCACTATATAAAAAATCGTAATGTATTGGCTGTACATTTGAAGCTTTGTGATTGAATGTGCATAGAGCAGTTTCACAACACATCCTGGATGGGATACTATTGTTTACGCACATATGGGCATGTCACTGCTCATGTTAATAGCACAGTATAAAACCCATTTAACTTACGACAGACACTACACTATCAAAGCAAAAGGAATAGAAACACCACTAAAAAAGAAGAAGACAGAGATACATTTTGGGGAAATATTTATGAAGACCCTGCTGAGCATACCAAAGATGCTAAATGGATAGAAATAATTAAAGAAATAGCAAGGAGTTCTAATGGGATGAATTACTGGCCAGAGAAATAGAGACAAAATTAAGAAATAAACTCATAACTGGACAACTCCAGGCCCAGACACAATACCTAACTTCTGGTTAAAGGTATTAACATCTTTACACAAAGATTTAGCTCTGAGTAACAATTATTTAAATGTGCAATCCAGGCAGGCAAGAATGTGGTTAACAACAAGAAAAATGATAGTCCTCCTTAAGAGTGAACTTGCAAGCAATCCTAAAAACTATATATCAATAACTCGTCTCCCAACAATATACAGATTACATACTGGAACTGATGCTTTTGGAGCTTTGCTCCCCGGGCTTCCACTGAAAACAGGCTCTGCTTGGCCAAGTGGACTTCCCCAGTCATCAAACTGGAAATAAATAAATAAATAAATAATGAAGACAGAGTTTATAGTCATTTAGAAAACATTTAGTCATGGCAATAATGACAGCAGAACAAAAGGGTAACAAAAGAAAAGCATATGGAGCAAAGGATCATTTCTTGCTAAATAAAGTCAATAGAGAATTTTTAAAAAAGTGAACAATCTAAGTATGGCATGGATAGAGTACCAAAAAGCATTTGACAGTATCCCATATTCATGGATAAAGGGATGCGGAAGATATACGTGATACATTCTGTATAGATCCTTACATTAGAATGACCAGGAAACAGTGCTAAACCACTTTGCACTTTACCTACGACAAATGGCAAATTATTATCCCAGGGATTCAAATTCAAAGGGAATATTCAAGTGTCATTGTTTGCCAGCACTTCTATTTTATTTTGCCCTTAACCCATTAAGCTGTTTTCTAAACAGATTAGGCAATGGTTACAATCTAGTTCTCAGATTAATCTTGTTTAAAGACTTCTCATCTACTTTTTGTGGATGGCATAAAACTGTATATTTCTTCAGATGAGGAGTTGAAAGCACAACTTCAAATGGTTAAAACTCTCAGATGATATAAAAATGACATTTGGTCTTGAATGTACAAACACAACATTTAAAACAGAAAAGCTGCAGCACCAAGAAAATATCACTTTGGGGCAGGAATATGATAAAAAGGAACTCAAGCAATAGGGAGTGTATTAATATTTGGGAATAGATTAACAAAAATTAATACTAATATTGAAAACTGCCTTGACATCTAGGAATAAAGTCCCAGCTATAAATCAATGTGCTCTGCCTGTTCTAATTTACAGTTTAGGGGTGACTGACCCCAAAAGTATTGGATCAATTGGACAAGAAAACAAGAAAAATGCTTCACACTTATCAAATGATATATAAAAATTAGTACTTGCCAAGATTATACATTTATCACTCTGAAGAAAGTATCCGCAATCATGGGGCTGAATGCATATCTGCTTACTTCTCCAGAGCCAAACATAATGAATGTTTTGAAACATGAGGAGAAGTCTAAGATAATGTTGTGTCTTTCGGCTTTTCCCAGTTAGGGGTCGCCACAGCAGAACTCCGGTCCGCTAATGATTGGTAGTTGATTTTTACTTGCCGAGTTACCAGCCCTGATGCACAACCTTCAACGAAGGTACGCCCATTCATGCATGTCTCCACGGAGAAGACGCTCTAGAAGTCTAAGATAATATCTTTGCTTAATTTAGCAGAAGAATTTTGATATTATATGGAAATTGAAATCAAACTAGAAGTAGATAAAAATTAGACAGTAACTAAATGAGCCAAAAAATGAAAGAATGTATATAAGGAAAAAGATCGCATGAGAAGGAAGGAAAACCGAAAAACCCTTAAATATAGTGGCAAGTACAGACATCTCCTGGCACACTCTCATGTTGACTGTAATGTGACACAGGATTGGTTAAGCAGATATATATTAGAACCAAAGATGAAAGGCTAATAGTGGTGGTCCAAGATAGTAGACTTCATACACATTTGTTTAAAAGTCCATTGAAAAGGTTGGAGAAACAGACAAATGCAGGTTCTGTAAAAAAGTACTGGAAACAGTCACATATGTTGTTGCTGGGTATAATACACTCATGACAGAGAGCCTTTATACTGAAAAGCACAATAATGTGGCAAGTCTATTCTGTTGGGGATTGTGCAAACACTATAACATATAAGTAGCTTAAAAATATTGGAAACATAAACCACAAAGCACTATAGGGAATTCTGATGTTCATATCACATAGAATCACACATTACCAATAGTTCCAAAATAGATCCGAGAAAACTAAATATAGAGTTCTGTGAAAAAAAGACAAAAGTAGCATTGATCATTGAAATTGCTACATCCGTTGATTACAGAGTATTATGTACAGAGAGACCCAAAGCCATACAATATCAGGATTTGCAGGCAGAAGTGCGAGCAGTGTTGAAGAAAGATACCCAGACAGTTGCAATAGTGTAGGTGCAACAAGACAAATAAAAACAAAAAATAGCAGTCTTTCTTAGATATGCTACCAATACATATAACTTTGTATGAATTGCAGAAGAAGGCAATTCCTGGCTCTTTGCACATGCTGAAAAGAGCACCCTTGACTAATAACAAAGACTGTAGCAATACTAATTTCATGAACCCTAATCATACCTTGCCTTAGTATTGGGGTCCATTCCTGTCATTGTATTAGAAACCTAGTATACTTGGTGAATTTAAACTGAGATATGCCTCACTGGATCTACTTCATAAGATCGACAGACCATTTGATCGACATTCATTTGATTGACAGACCATTTGGTTGACAACCAGTATTCAATGCACTTAACAGGGATTTGCCCCCTCCCCAATGTTGTGCAACCCTGGAGTTGATATATAGAGTTGGGGGGTGGGGGGGTGAAGCCCCCCCACCTATTTCTGTTTAAAACATGAAAATACAATAAGAAGTACACATTTTAAATGAAAATAGGTGGAAGGCTTCACCCCCCCACACACCCCAATATGGGGGGGGCTGTGCCCCCCAAACTATATATATCAACTCCAGGGTCGCACAACATTGGGGAGGGGGGCAATTCCCAGGTTTTTGCCTTGAATACTGGTTGTCGACCAAATGAATGTCGATCAAATAGTCTGTCGATCTTATGAAGTAGACCCGCCACAACATCTGGATACAGTCTATTACATGGGTTATGAAAAATGCTCTTCAACAGTACTTAGTAGCATATTAAGCCACATAAACTGCCACTGTCCTAAAATGGTTCAGACATGTGCAAAGGGCATGGAAGGTACACTTTGTGTGATGCAGCAGAGAGCATGGATAGAGTTAGAAAAATCCTTTCAATAGCTGAATGAACAATTGTGGCACATATGAGAAGGTTTAGTAAATGAAAAGTAACAAACCAAGGGGCATAAACAAGCACACATAGCACAGTGTGACAGAAAAAGCCCTACCAAATCTTGTAACATGGGAAACACACACAAACACACACACACACACACACACACACACACACACACACACACACACACACACACACACACACACACACACAAAGCAATTTGTACATTGATGCATATTCTGTTCTCTTAATTTCTGATGACAACAGTATAGTATAAAATACATATAATATTGTATAGTACACATTGTATAGATGATGAGCTTGCAGACTGCAATGAATCATCCACAGGATGTTCTGAAATATAGATAACATAAAGTAATAGTCATAAGACAAATGGGACAGCAAAAAACACAAGTATTAATTGCTGTGTTCCTGTAAACTGCTACACTGCCACAGAGCAGAAATAGTAAATGACACTTGCCAATTTGTGGTACATAGTTATATGTCTCACACAGACACACGTACACACTGGATTCAGAAATGATCATGCCTGTTGTGAGAATATGTCCATCACTGTGTCTGTCAAGAGGCAAATAACATGTGTCACATGCTTGTATGACCTTTATGTTTGCCAGAAATAAGACAAAAACGGGTTATCTGACCAGAGAAATAGGCACACCATGGAAAAGTGCAGGAAGAAGGCAAACATGTTATTAAATAATAAGCACACACTTTGCATAGTGCCTGACTGCTGAGCAGTATTCAACTCAAGTGCACATTTCATTTATGCTACGTGAATAACATAATACTGACATTACAACAGCTGAAGGACATTACATGTATATGCAGACAATTCTGTATGTTATTGTACACCACAACTAGCAATATGTATTTTAAATGAATGTATGGCTGTCTCTCACAAACTACACATGCACATGTATGAGCATTGCCTGTGTGTTAAATGAGGGGTGAAAATCATGGATTAAATAAAGTGAGTAAATGGGAATAAAAAATAATCAGATTATGCAATGGGTAAAGATTTAACAAGCAGCCAAGGGATACAGGAGGAACAGAAGGTGCAGGATGTGTGCATGGTCTGAAGAATTCATAAATGGGCAGTAATATTCTTTCTGAATATAATTAACTTCTATTTTTAAGATAAGGAATAAAGAAAATGTATGAAGGTTAAGTAGGGCAGGACATACAGAAACGAAGAAGAGGTGGATCGTGTAGATTCAGATCTACCGGCAGAAACCACAAATAATGAGTGGGCAGGCATACAACACAATACATAAAGGACATAGAAATCATGGGTCTTCATAACAGTTATTGGAATGTGATGTGGAAGGCAACTGACTGGATGAAATCTGAGGAAGGCATTAGATGACAAAGCCAAAATGAATAGCACAAATCATTTTACTCCAAATTATTCCCAGCATACATAAAATTCCAGACTCCTATTCTGCACCTTAGTGTCTCCACCAAAATGGTCCTTATAGGGACATGGGAATCATCATCATCTTCTTTCAGCTGTTCCCATTAGGGATCGCCACAGCAGATCACCTGTTTCCATTTCTTCCTGTCCTCTGCATCTTGCTCTGCCACACCAACCACATGCATGTCCTCTCTCACCACATCCATAAACCTTATCTTAGGCCTTCCTCTTTTCCTGTTATCTGGTAGCTTCATCCTTAGCATCTTTTTCCCAATATACTCAGCATCCCTCCTCAGCACATGTCCAAAGCAATGTAATCTTGCCTCTCTGGCTTTGTCTCCAAACCTTCCAACCTGGGCTGATCCTCTAATATACTTATTCCTAATCCTGTCCACCCTTGTCACACCCAGTGCAAACCTTAACATCTTTAACTCTGCCACATCCAGCTCAAACTCCTGCCTTTTTGTCAATGCCACTGTCTCCAACCCATATAACATAGCTGGTCTCACTACCCTCTTGTAGACGTTCCCTTTCACTCTTACAGGTACTCGTCTGTCACAAATCACTCCTGACACTCTTCTCCACCCACTCCATCCTGCCTATACTCTCTTCTTCACCTCTCTTCCACACTCACCGTTACTCTGAACTATTGACCCCAAGTATTTAAACTCATCCACCTTCGCCACCTCTACTCCTTGAATCCTCACCATTCCTCTATCCTCCCTCTCATTCACACACATATATTCTGTCTTAGTCCTGCTGACCTTCATTCCTCTTCTCTCTAGAGCATATCTCCATCTCTCCGGGGTCTCCTCCACCTGTTCCCTACTCTCACTACAGATCACAATGTCATCTGCAAATATCATAGTCCACGGGGACTCCTGTCTAATCTCGTCTGTCAACCTGTCCATCACCATTGCAAATAAGAAAGGGCTCAGAGCTGATCCTTGATGTAACCCCACCTCCACCTTAAACGCATCCATCACTTCCACTGCAGAACTCACCGCTGTCACACTACCCTTGTACATATCCTGTACCACTCTTACATGCTTCTCTGACACTCCTGACTTCCTCATACAATACCATAACTCCTCTCTAGGCACCCTGTCATATGCTTTCTCTAAGTCTACAAAAACACAATGCAACTCCTTCTGACATTCTCTGTACTTCTCCATCAACACTCTCAGAGCAAACATCGCATCTGTAGTGCTCTTTCCCGGCATGAAACCATACTGCTGATCACTAATCATCACGTCCCTTCTTAACCCAGTTTCTACTACCCTTTCCCATAACTTCATGCTGTGACTGATCAATTTAATCCCTCTGTAGTTACTACAGCTGTGCATATCACCCTTATTCTTAAAAATTGGTACCAAAACACTTTTTCTCCATTCCTCAGGCATCCTCTTACTTTCCAAGATTTCATTAAACAATCTGGTTAAAAACTCCACTGCCATTTCACCTAAACACCTCCATGCTTCCACAGGTATATCATCTGGGCCAACAGCCTTTCCATTCTTCATTCTCTTCATAGCTATCCTTACTTCCTCGGGAATTTGTTTGTGTCTTTTGGCTTTTCCCGGTTAGGGGTCGCCACAGCAGAACTCTGGTCCGCTAATGATTGGCAGTAGATTTTTATATGCTGGCTTGCCGGGCCTAACGCACAACCTTCAATGAAGGAACGCCCATTCACGCATGTCACCACACAGAAGATGCTCTAACTGAGAATCGAACGGGCAACGTCTGACTGTGAGGCGACAATGCTACCACAGCACCACCACCGCAGTGCCTCACCTTATTTATTATACTTTAAAAAAAAACAATTGCTATCAATTATTGCCTTAAAGTCACAGTTCACATAATCAAGAATCTACAGTTTTATAATAAACTCTTCATAGGAACTGATGTACTCAAGTCATTTGGCCTAACAGTGTTCAATATCAATTTATACATGCTTTTGTTTTCTTTGTTTGTTTTAATTTTTTGCTGTGCTTACAGATATTATCTTGTCTTTGGGAAAAAAAAGTCAACAAGTCACCTTTATCTTCTTCAGTCAAATGTTTGTCACACTGCAGTTATAACTTTCTGAATAGTTCTTAACTGGCTCTACAACCTAATATTGTTTGCTATTCTTGCCAATGCACTATACAAACAGCAACATGCAAGTGCCATAAACCACCATGTGTGTGTTGCAAATACATTTATGACGTTAATCCAAAGTTCATTCCATTTATAGTCCCATGCATGTCAATAGCCACATATTTATCTACACCTCATGGTCTACATTTTAACAGTCTCTTTCTAAATGGTAATGAATAACTAGTGTGCTTATCAGAATGCTGGGAACATGGGAACACAAGAGTAATAATCAGCAATCAAGCAATCACAGAAACCACAAGATGCCTAATCATATTCGCTTTTAAGAAGATACACTTAAAAATACTTGCCACCCTTTACAACCATATAATAGTGCTCACACCCAAATTTACCAGGACTTAACTCATTATCCTGGGATAAATGTGTGTGTACCCGTGCAGCCATCAAAACTAGCTCTCAAGATAGACAAAAGTAGTACTTTGCTTGACCTAGAGTGGTGACCGTTTACTATTGGCTGGGAATACATTAAGATAGGAATTATCCCTCAGCAAGCCTTGTGGGTTTGTTGGTGCAAATTTAGGTCTCTAGTACAGGTGTTTGTAGCACTACTGATTTTCAAAAGAAATTGGAGGTCAAATAGGACTGTGTCTTTCTTGGCACAAAAAGCAAGGCACAAGTCACCTCCGAGCAGCTGGTAAGTTACTAAAAATAAGGAGAGTTTAGCTAGTCTGTAGGGATAGTTAAAGGATTTAAGACCTTTGTTTTCTTAGTTAAAAATAGTCTGGGCCTTTGCAGTTGAGTGATATGTTTGACTTTGTGCATATTAAAGTAGGCATTGTATTCTATAATGGTCCTGATAAGGGAAGAGTACAGTGGTAAAATTACATCTTTGTGTTTTGAAGATATCTCCTTCGAAATTAACTGGACCATAGAGAGAAGGATTTCATGACTATGTTGGAAATGGGATGATCAAATGGGTGACAGTTGTTCAAATGAATGCTCAAGTTTCTTATAGCCAAATCTGTCTGAAGAGAAGTGCCACTTATAATATATGAGTGGGATCAGCTTTTTTCCTCAGTACTACTATTTATTTATTTTATTTATTTTACATTTGTTAACTGGGATTGTCCAACTGAGCTGAAGAGCCCTTTTTCAGCCGTGGCCCGGGGAGAAAAGCTCCAACATATTCTACCATTTTCATTATAAATTAGCATTAAACAGCAATGTTACAGGATTATTACAAGGCAATAAGTAGCAATACAATGTTATACAGTTATACTATGTTATACTATGCTGCATTTGTCTTGCATTTAGCCTGATACAGTACTCAGTATACCAGGTTTTTGCATATTCTAGCATATTCTACCTCTTTCTGGAGCACTAGAGTCATTGGATGATCAGATAACATTTCCCGGCTTGCAGTCATCAACCAGTTTATTCAACCAGACTTCAAGAATATTGCCTTGGATGTCTGGAAAATAAATGTCAAACAGGAGAGGGCACAGCACTGATCCTTGTGGTACCCCAGTGGTTATAATTTTACATTCAGAGAGGGTACCAATAACTCTTCCAGTCTGCAATCTAGTGGACAGTGTAGGGGTTCACACTATGTTTGTTTAATTTTTCAATAACAGCAGCATGGTGAATAATGTCAAATGCCTTGGAAGGGCAAAGATAAGTATCTTGCATGGAGTGCTCACTGTCCACAGTATCTGTAACCTTTTCAACAAAGTTTACTAGGTTCAAGAAACAGAACCTGCACTTTACAAAGCCAAACTCAGCAGGTCTATATCACTTAATTTGCTTATGTCTGCATACATGAGTTCTGTTGTGATATTTCCCATGGTTTTGCATATAGCGCTCTTGAGGCTGATTGACCTATAATTACCTGGGTCTGTATAAAGAGCCACCCTTGTGTAGTGGAGTCACAGTGTCTGTTTTCCACATATCAGGCACAAACCCTGTGGATAGGAAGATGCTGAACAATGTTACTAGAGGTTTAGATAGTACATCCTTTGCACTGTGAGAATGTATTATCTGGTCCTGTAGAAGTACTATTTTTAGCTTTTGACTAGGATTCTAAGGCTTGTTCCAAGGTAATTTTAGGGGGAATTAAATCTTCTGATATAGTGGGGAACAACAATTTGGGTAAGTGGGGTAAAGTTAGTACTAAAGTGTACAGCTAATATGATGGTTATATTCTTGAAGTCAGACTGTGATATTCCTATGAATGAGATCAGTGCATTATTGGATGTGTTTCTTAATTTCTTGATATAACTGAAATGACCATACGTTCAAAATCTATTTATTTATCTTTGTTTACCAGGAAAGTCTGACTAGGTAACATCTATTTTCAGTGGAGGCATGGGGAGAAAAGCTACATTTGCTTACATGGCATTACACTAAGTTCCAGTTAAACAGAGTAGTTACATTTCTATTTACATTTATACACAAACAGTAGTTACATTTATACATTCTAAGATTTTACAGAGGTGGAAGTTACTAAAGAGAAAGCTCAAATGCAACTTAGTGGATGGTACAGGCAGCAGTTATGTATAAAATAGTTTTTTTTTCATTTCAGTGAGAGGTTGAGAGTATTCTATTTAAGGAGAGAATTTGGAGAGTATTGTATGGTGGACACAAAGTCTTGCCTTGTGATGAGCATGTGCAGGACCAGGACTGGTTAATATGTTAAGTAATGGTTTAAAACTACTGAGTTTGTTAGAGAGTTTTATTTCTGTAGGACATTATTCCAGAGTTTAGCAACATTTTGGGAGTAGAGCGAGTCTGTTTTAAAAATCTGTTTTAGAAATCTGTTTTACAATTTCTAATAGTGTTCTTGCATTAGTTGTTGGCATGTCTTAGGGTGGTCTTGAGGTAGGGTGATAGGGACTTCTGACAACTTTTATTTATCTTTTATTTTGTTGTACAGTATATTAATACAGGGAGTTCCACCACAGAGATTTTTCCTGAATTTGCCATTATATTTAGGGCAGACACATTCCCATTCTGTCTACATAGTAATTATGGTTCATAGGTTCATAGGTTGGTACTAGGCTATCAGCACTAGGGCCTATACAAGCCTAGCCATAACAATTCCCTGGCTATTTCTTCCCACACTATTTACTTCCCTGGACCCCTGTCTAGCAGGGCGACTGACAGGATCCCTGGGGTGAATTTCCTTTCTCCCATCCAATCGTCAAGGTTCCTTTTGAAGAGGGCCAAAGAGGCACTCTGCCTGACATGTATGGGCAATCTAGTCCAGATTCTGGGGAGTCTCTGGGTCAGGAACCTATCCCTCCAGCATGTTTTGTTTATTGTGATGACAAGGTTTAGATCCCTGAAACGTGTGGCTCTGAGGGATTGGGATTTCTTTAAGTGTAGCATGTCCAACAGCTCTGGGTTTGACATGGCCTTGTATGTTAAGCAGAGATCGCCTCTGAGTAGACGATATGCGACATCCAGTATAGCTGGAGTTTTTTAAGGCGGTCAGCATAGGGCATCTGCTTTAGGCCTGTGATTCTTTTATTTAAGTATTTCTGCGGCCTTTCCAGTTGTTGCAGATGTCTTGAGAGGTACATACTAAACGGGGCGTTGTATTCTATAATGGGTCTAATGAGGGATGAGTAAAGTTGGACACATCGAAGGATTTCCTGACTGTTGTGGCGATGTGGTTATCGAAGGTGAGACCACTGTCCACCTGTATCCCTAAGTCTCTTATCACACTTTCGGTGTTTAGTGTACTGCCACCTATATGATAATTCATGGATACATGTTTTTTCCCAAAGGGGATAACTATACATTTCTTGGCATTGAGCTTGAGCCCATAGCTCTGGCACCAAGCATCTGTTTCTGTAAGGCCCTTTTGTAGAGTATCCACATTATTTCAGGATTCAATAATGGCTCCCAGTTTGCAGTCATCTGCGAACTTTGTTAGCCAGAGTCCCTTAGTGTTGGCCTGTACTTCAGAGAAGTAGATGCCAAACAAGAGCGGTCCCAGGACTGAACCCTGAGGTACTCTACTTGTCACTTGTCTGGAGCTGGATTTGGAGTCGGCTACTTTTACAGTGTGGGTTCTATCAGTAAGCCAGTTAGCAACCCACTGGGTGATGTAGGGATTAATGCCCAGCTTAGTAAGTTTATCTATGATTCCAGAGTGAGGGATGGTATCAAAGGCCTTGGCAAGTTCTAGACAGGCTGTCTGGACCACATTACCTTTGTTCATGGCTCTGGAGACTGATTCGAAGAAGTCAGTCAGGTTTAGGAGACAAGATCGGCCCTTCACAAACCCAAACTGGGTGGGGTCCAGTGTTTGAAGGTTGCCAATGTCTTTGTTTATAAATTCCATGATAATACGCTCCATGGCCTTGCAGATAAGGCTTGTCAGACTAATGGGACAGTAGTTTCCAGGATCCAAGGTGGATCCTCCCTTGTGGAGTGGGATAACGGTAGCTCTGCGCCACTCAGTGGGCACGAAATCTGAGGTGAGGCTATGATTAAATATGAGACTTAGGTGAGGTGCCAGCTCATATTGTAGTTCATGTAGTACACAGCCCGGGATGTCATCTGGTCCCATGGATGCTGTATTCTTAGCTTTGGAGAATGCGTTTTTTACCTGTGTGGCCGTTATTACCGGAATTTGGCAATCTTCCGGTATTGAGATGGGCCATTTAGGGGGTGAGAGGGGGCTGCCAAGGGAGATGACAGTAACATGGACATTGAATCTGTGCAAGCAGTAGTGTTGAGGTTGTCCCATACTTGTGCACTATCCATAAAACACCTGAACAGGTGGTAAGCATAGGACAATATTTATTTATTTGTTATTTTTTTTTATGTGTTGTTTGTGCGGTGCGGCTCGGTGCTTAGCGATGCCTAGCTGCACTTATACATATACACCTGACATCTGTATATATCTAAAAATAGAAATTGGATGTAATCAGTTGTACTTTTTTATTTGTCTGTCCCTTTGTGCATGGTACAGTATAGTGCTTAGCGATGCCGAGCTGCGCTTATACCTATACACCTAACATCTGCTATATATTTAAAAATAGAACCTGAATGTAATCAATTGTAATGTATTTATTTATTTATTTATTTTTTTAAGTCTATCCCTGTTTGTGCAGAGCAGTGTGTTGCTTAGCAATGCTGTCAGACATCTAAAAATAAAAATCGGATGTATTTAAATGTGGTAGTTGTCTTCTGCTTAGCAACAAGCAAATACAAGCAGTATGAAGTGTAAAGGTGGGAATGCAGCCTATATAAAGGCCAATAGGTGGAAATTTCACAGCATTCATTGAAGTCTTCACTTGGCTGTCAATATGCCTGGTGGGTTGGAGAGGGAGCACGCTTTTGGGCACAGAGGTGGGGTGTGCAGGAGTCCAAAGTGTTTGTTGGACTCCTGGTGAAAAGCTATGAACCCCATCTGCTGCAGGATGATTACCTGGGCTCAGAATGTAAGTCTGCGGTCTGGGAATGGTTGGCTAGGGAACTTAATAACAGAAAAATTCCAACTCCAAGAACATCAATACTTTATTACAGCAAAGCTTTCAGATATAAATCCTTCTTCAGTGCAATATGCAATCTTCAACATTCTTTCAGTTTTTGTAAAACAAGAGTAAACTCATGTGAGCAAGGCCAGCTAATCACATCATTTCTACAATAATTCAATTAACATTTTAGCTTAGAGATATAAGTGTTCCTTAAAAGGTTTCCTTAAAAAGTACTCAGACATACTATCAACTCAATTTATAAATACATACTAGAACTATATACTTAAATAATTCTATTTATCTAATAAAATATTTATTACAAACATTTTTTGCATGTTCAAATTATTTGAACATATACAAAAGATATATATATATATATATATATATATATATATATATATATATATATATATATATGTATATACACACATTTAAAATAGCTAGTGCAGTTGCATTTGTCTACTTGCTAAAACTGGCTTAATGCTAACCATGTTATTCAACCCTGGAAATACATCTGCTTACAGTCTTAAGATTCATGCATATTATTTATTCTCCAGAAGGTTATTAACATCACCCCTTCTTACTTGCTTATACACTGTTTCCATCACCCTAAATTTAAAGGTGTGCTCAGTACCTTTCTCCAAAATATGCTTACTTAACGCATGCTGCTGTATTTGTCTACGTATCTCTGACTTATGTTCTATTATTTTTTCCTTTGGTTTCCTTGCACGTTTCCCAACATAAAATGAGGGGCATTTTAGGCAGGTAGCAAGATATATGACATATGTAGTATTGCATGTTGCTGTATATTTGAAAAAATATTTTTTATTTGAAACTGGATGGATATACATATTGTTGTCCTTCATAAAAATATCAGTACAGCAGTGCAGTTCAAACATAGGTGTGTTCCTATTGTATATATTTTCCGAGCTCTCTTCTGATGCCTAAAATCTTTATAACACAATTGCATTTTTAAGTTCGTAAAATTCCTATATGTAAAATCTGGCTTATTATGAAGTATCTGACGTAGTTCTGGCATAGCCATCAAGATATTCCAGTTATTCTCAATAATTTTCATTTCTTCTCTAGTCTTAGTATTATAGGTAGTTAGATATCTAACCTTATTTTCTTCTTCTTTACTCATTATACTACAGGTATAGTCACTATGAAAATAGGTTTTATTAGTCCTGTTCTACTATTAAAAACTTCATGTACTAGCTCATCCCCCATAGATTTTGCATATATTCTCTCTATAAATTCATTTGCCAGTTCAGTCATCTGCAGCTTACATTTACTGTCATTATAGCAATAACCCACGCCTGGGTGTGGGTAATGCTGGATTTACCCACAGTTGGTGTGGTTTGGTCCCGAGGGCTTCGCCCGAGGGACCAAACAAAGCCAACTGTGGGTAAATCCAGCATTACCACCAGAAGTGGGTTATTGCTATTATACAATGACATTATTTAAGAAAAAAAATAATTACTTTTCTTAAATAATGGCATTGTATAATGCCTCCTTGCTGCCGTTCCGCAGCTGTCTGGTATTCCGCGGAAGTTCTGATGTACTGCGCATGCCTACGCAGTACATCAGAGCTGTGGGCAAAAGCAACGGAGAAAGCAAGATCTCCGTTGCTTTTTACTGTTTCGCTATGTTAAATGGATTTAACATAGCGAGACAGCTTTAAAAAAAGCAATGGAGAATCTCCATTGCTTATTTTAAAGCTGTCTCGCTATGTTAAACCCATTTAACATAGCGAGACAGTTTTGAAAAAAGCAACGGAGAAAGCAAGATCTCCGTTGCTTTTTACAAACTGTTTCACTATGTTAAATGGGTTTAACATAGCGAGACAGCTTTAAAATAAGCAACGGAGATCTCCGTTGCTTATTTTAAAGCTGTCTCGCTATGTTAAACCTATTTAACATAGCGAGACAGGTTATAAAAAGCAACGGAGAAAGCAAGATCTCCGTTGCTTTTTACTATTAAGCTATGTTAAAGGAGTTTAACATAGCGAGACAGCTTTAAAAAGCAACGGAGATCTCCGTTGCTTTTAAACCTGTGTCGCTATGTTAAACTCCTTTAACATAGCGAGACAGTGTTTTAAAAAAGACTTATACTAATGGAAAAAGTCTGGGTGACCGGACCTTTTTCCATTAGTATAAGTCGATTTACAACGTGCACGCTGGCCAATCAGTGTGCACGTTTTGGAATATTAATGGGGGGTCATGGTATAATAGTATTTAACCTACTTGTTATAATAAGTTGTGCTTTCACTATTCCTTTAAAAATGTGTGTGGGGGGTGCATGCTCTCTTTATGCACATACAGATTAACTTGCACTTCCTTTTTGGAACACTTGTTACAATTACATTCCATTCCTCTTCAAGTAGTACATCCAAAAAGGAAATTCTTTCAGCTGAACATTGCTTTTTGAATCTATAAATTACAGTGGTACTCTCTAAATATTCCACATACTCATTCAGCATTTGCTCAGTATCATTCAGTCATCAACAAATCTTCGATAAAAAAGAACCCTGTTATTCATAGCTTGCTCGTTATTAAATACAACTGATTTTCCCACTGATACATAACCAGATTTGCATAAGTATTTGCCACGTGAGTACCCATGGTTACTCCAGCTATCTGAAGATATGGTTGCTCATAAAATAAAAATACATTTTTAGTTAATACCAGGTCTAATAAGAGACAGATAGTTTCTATTTCATTAGCTGGCTTAGTTGTTTCTTCATTTAAATAACCCCGTATTGCTTCTATGCCATATTCATTTGGAATTACAGTGAATAATGAATTGATATCCAATGTTACAAACATAAAATTATTGCATTTATTCATTGTGTTCCATTCTCTCAGCTTGATCAAGAAGTCATTTGTGTCACTTATATAACTTTGATTTTGTGGTAAATACTTACTTAAACATTCTTGCAAGTATCTAGAAACAGGTTCTGTTACCCAGCCTCTCCCTGAAACTATAGGTCTCATGGGTGGCTGGGTCAAAGACTTATGGATCTTTGGTATTCCATAAATTACCAGAGTGTTTAGGCAAGGAATAGTGAAAAAAATATACAGCTCTATACTTATAGTGGTAGTAAGTTGTATGTCATAAATAAGCATATTATATTCACTTATACAGTTCTTAACATCCATTACACTTATTTTCTTAAAAGTGTTTGCATCATCCAGAAGAGCTTGCATTGTTAATATATAATCTGCTCTATTCATTATAACAGTTGCACCACCCTTACCTGCCTGCTTTATAATTATTTCATTATTATCTTCCAACTGTTTCAGTGTTTCATGCTCAACAGCTGTCAAATTATAGTATTTTTTTCTTTGTTTTACTTTCATATAAATCTCTCAATTCCTTTTCACATTTGTCATGAAAAGCTGTTTCTACAAGAAAACTAGTTGGCAAAAACATGCTTTTTTCTTACACACAGACACATTATTAATACTTCTAGCATCCTTAAATGTGGGTTTAAGATTCAATGTCCTCACAAAAATGTTTAAATCAGTCAATGCATTCACAATGCCATCTGAGCAAGTAAGAATAAACTTCAGCCCTTTCTGCATTAAGGTTATTTGAGAAGGAGAAAGCTCACTGTCAGAAATATTTACAATACCTGCAGTTCTTTCTGCATTTCTTTTTTTCATTTAATGTCACGCTGCCTTCTTCTGAAGAAAGGGGCTGCTGTTCCTCCATTTGCTGGTATTGCTTGTCTGTCACTGTAGCGAATGACTTCTTTGCTGCTTCTGTTGATAGGTCTCTACTTTCTCTGGTATTTCTAACCGGAATGGTGTTTAAGCCTTGGAAAAAAACATCATTGCTTTTTCAGTTGAATTCATAGCATTTTCCTGCTGCCCATCATTAGATGATGTAGGGGCCACTTCCACTGATGCTCCTATGTCTTTTGGGGCCTCATTATTCTCCTGATAAATATTCACTGATGGCTTCATTCCCACTAGTTGGTTGGTATTATCAGTCAGTATGGTAAGAGAATTACTGTCTATTTGTTGAGATACCACTGACTGAACTAATGGCTCAAATTGCTTATTATTTTTCACTGCTTGGCTAGTACTTCACATATTTTCTAGTGTAATAAGAGCAAGTTGATACATTTCCCCCTTTTTGGTTTGTTGTATCACATTTTTACACTCTTCCTTCAGCCAGGAGAAAATATGCCCTGCTTTATAGTCATTCATATTTCGCAATAATTTTTGTTTCTTTGTAGATTCTAGCCTATCATCTAGTGCTTGCAGCCCATCCAGCATTTGTTGGTAGGAATTAAGCATGACATTAAAGCAAGAATTGCCTACAAGTTCATTCTCCATTTTCATAATTTCTTCCATTAACAGAGATTCAGTTGGTGCAAAGAAGTCATTCATTAAAAACATGTAGTCTGCACTTAGTTTCAAATTTGGCTGTTGCCACTTTTTTAACAAGTAAGGATATGTATTTGCATAAGAGGGCATTTTTTGAATATGCAAGCCTCAAGGTGCAATCCCCAGCTCCAGATATGCATTAAAGCTTAACAGCTGCCATTGGAGCCTTTTATAAAATGCATTTTTCTTTCTAGCAGAGTCAATTGTTCAGTAAATTTATCTGTTTGCTGGGCAGCGGCTACCATTACTTTTAGAACATTATGTATTGCGTTTAAAAGTGGATTACCTTCTCTATTTAAAAGTCCTTGCAAAGAGCAGGTTCTAGGCACTTGTTCTGATTTTCTTGATGTTGTTTCCATGCTGCTGGCCATGCTTCTAGATGAATAAAGTATTACCACACATACAACACTGCCAGAATTCAAAAACTTAAGACCAAAGCCTGATGTAGTGATAAACCAGAAGTTAGAAAATAAAAGCTGAATAACAGAAAAATTCCATATATTGCACTGAAGAAAGATTTATATCCGAAAGCTTTGTTGTAATAAAGTATTGATGTTCTTGGAGCTGGCTAGCTAGGAGAACCATTGTGTATGAGAGTTACTTCACAAAGTAAACTCATCGGCACAACATTTATATATCTGTACTTTTCAACAGAGGAGTATTGTACTCCATCAGGTATGTAACCATTTTGTTTCTGACATGAGGCATATGCTTCAATATACTTAGGGGGAATGGGGATTAGATCATTAAGCCTTTCTTAGAACTGTAATGATGACATGTCATTGATCTCCAAATGTGTTACAGAGGAACTAGAGTACAGTGAGGGTAGAATGCTTTTTGTTAATTAGGTACACTGGTCTCCTAGAAATTTCCCTTGATAGCAGTTGTAATACTACACTGCTACTTGTTTTGCACTGTTGTTTTTAAATATTATAAAGGTAGGGGTTACACCTAAGGGCCAGACTTTAATGGATTCCTGTGTTAGGTGTGTGATCATACATCAGTATCTGTCATAGCACAAACAGGAATAGCTGCCTATTGGTACTATCCTATTTGCATCTACCCCCTTTGCTATGTTTGCATAGTGTTGAATATGAGATGTGTAATCACACAGTGAATACTGGTAGCCATCTCTTATTGCTGTATCTCTACATACTGTACTCCCGCATATGTGATACTGACATGTGTTCCCATTTTGTTGTCTTTCAGAAAATATATATATCCCCGACGCTGCCATTTGTAATGAATAAACCACATTATTTTGTGTACATTATGTTGGATGATGTGGTAATAGCTGTATACTGGGTCTATATTATAACATTGAAATCTACAAAGATTGAATGTTATAATATCAAACCCTAAACACCGAAATCCGCAAACATCGAACAGTCAGAATAGTGATTTTTTTCCCAGGGAAAAACATCACTATTCCGAGAAACATACACACAAACACACACAAAAAACAGCAATCCACACACATACACTTAAAATCCTACACCTAAACCTAAACTAAACTTTACATACACTACTAGCTATCCATTTACCTTAACCCGATCCTAACCCTAAGGTCCGTCACTATCGCACACTCACCTCACCCATGCCCTAACCCTAACTCACCTAACCCACCCCCTAACCCTAACCTACACACAACCGCACACTTACCTGACCCGCTCCCTAACCCTAACCTACACACAGTCGCACACATAACCTGAACCCGACCTGTAACGCTCCAACATATCGAATGCTGAAAACAGCGAAGGCACAGCAACGGCCCACCTAATTCTTTCCCTGGGAAAGAATTTGGTGTCCTGCACCTTCGCTGTTTTCAGCATTCGACAAAACTGGTTCGATATTATAACATTTGAACTTTATAAAATTCGATGTTATAATATAGACCCCTGTATACTTACACAATGAAAAGTGTCTCATAGAACTGTTTATGTTTCAGTTGCAGGATTCTGTAGGATACAGATAAGGGTACACAGGTACAATAAACCCATGAATGTCAGAGCACAGGATGGAATATCCAGCACAGAAGAAAAATGTCTTCAGAAAGGTAAAGCAGTATAGGTGCATGGCTGCATAGGTTCATATGTGTATAACAGGCTAACAAGAACAATAGCTTCTTTCAGCCTAGTCATGCATCCCTAATCTCTGACAAGGTCTGGTACCATTGATAATTGTAAGCAGGATTTTGGGAGCTGACACATCTGCAAGCTATGGCGTATGAGATGAAACATCTACAATTTCCCTGTGTCCATTGCAGACATTTGTCCTAAATCAGTTATGATTGTTGTCTTCTGCATCCCATTGTGTAACCTGCAAATGATGTGCATTACAGCAGAAATGTATTCTGTGGGTTACATACCTGTCTCTCCAACATGTCCTATTTATACCACAGTAAAGGTATGTGTGTAGAACAAGTAATTCTTGTGCTAGTCCTTTCTTGGATATGTAGGAGGTACACACTGGGATCTGACACCTCCCTGTATGGTAGCATACATACCCCTTCCAAAGCATGTAGGAGACAGAAAAAGAAGTTATGTCTTACCATAATGTTCCATCTGTATTGTTGATCCTCGTTCAGTCATTACGCATGGATATCAGTTCCGACCTCGGAACTGAGCCGGCCATTTTCCAAGCTTGCGTCAGCTTCAAACTCTCGAACTAAACTCTGACCCATAATCCCCCTCTCCCTGTTACCTCAGATTGAGTTTGAAAGTCAAAAGAAGGTAGAGGCTACCTCTGGTCAAATAACCTAAGAGGACCGGATGGTGAGATCCACTAGAAGCCACAGGAGGGGGAAGGAGGGTGGGTCGTATTGACTGAAAGAGGATCAACAATACAGATGGAATATTATGGTAAGACATCATTTCTTTATCTGATATTGTTAATCCTCGTTCATTCCTTATGCATGGCACAGAGTCCCCAGCTACCTTTGTTCCTGGGAGGCTCTCATGGAAGGACATTCCTGAGCACCATAGAACTGAAAGATGCTCTTCCCCTGGAGGCCAAATCCAATAAGGATTGATGAAGGTATGAGGTGTAGCCCAAGTTGCAGCTGCACAGACGTCATATAAAGAAGCTCCGGCATGGAAGCCAACAGAAGTTGCCACCGACCTTGTTTAATGAACTTTCATGGTAGTAAGCAACGAGATATTACGTTGTGTATAAATGAAGGTCACACAGTCCCTCAACCATCTAGCTAATATGACCTTAGCAACAGCAGATCCTAATCTAGGTCCAGAAAAGGCCAAAAATAACTGGTCAGATTTACGAAAGGACCTAGTCCTGTTTAAGTAAAAATGGATTTGCCTGTGGATATCTAGGGTATGTAGGCAATACTCTCCTCTGTTTGAATGATTGGAAAAGAAAACTGGCAGTTCAATGGTTTGATTAATGGACATTTCAGAGATCACTTTTGGCAGAAATGATGGGTTAGATCTCAGAGACACTCTATCTCTATGAAAAATCAAGTATGGACTCTTGATACATAAAGCTTGAAGCTCAGAAATACGTCTGCAGAAGTAATGGCAACCAAAAACAAGGTTTTCCATGACAAATGCTTGAGGTCACAAGAAGAAGCTGGTTCGAAGGGTGGCATTGTCAGAGCTTGTAGAACTAATGATAAATCCCATGGTTGAATAGGTTCTCTAAAAGGTGGCTTTCGATGACTCACACCTTTTATGAAGGTCTTGCACAATTTGTGGGACATAAAAGAGGAATCCTGGACACCCTCATGGAAATTAGAAATTGCAGCCAAATGAACTCTAATGGTAGAGGCAGATAGACCCGATTGGAAAAGGTCGGCCAGATAGTCTAGTATTATTGACACTGGTGCTGAGAAGGGGTCTACTTGTTTATCTTTCAGCCAACAGGTAAATCTGTTCCACTTGCTCAGATAAGTAATTCTAGTGGAAGACTTATGAGATGCAATGAGAATGTGACGTACTGGTAAAGAAAGATCATTCTGCCTGGCAATCAAGAGAATTGGAGTAGCCAAGCTGTGAGCTTCAGGCTGTTCAAGTTGGGATGAATCTGGTTCTGTGGATGTGAGATCAACTCTGGGGTTGGATGGAGTATCCATGGTCAATCTAATAGGTGAGGCCATAGGAAGGGGAACCAAATCTGTCGAGGCCAATATGGTGCTATGAGGATCACCTTGCTCTTCAACCGACGGGCTTTCTTCAGAAACTGGGGAATGAGGGGAAAGGGTGGGAATGCATAAAGAAGACCCGAGGGCCAATCGTGGACTAGAGTGTCCCTGGGTGACTGTCCCGGAGGGGGAGTCAGGGAGAAGTAGTTGCTGCATTTGTAGTTGGTCAGGGATGCAAAGAGGTCGCAGCAAGGATGGCCCCAGCGGTGGAGGATCTCCACCACTATCAAGGGTTTCAGGGACCACTCATGAGGTTGAAGAATGCACCTGCTGAGTCTGTCTGCTATCACGTTGGAACTCCCAGGAATGTACGTTGCTAGAAGAAAGTGGTTGGTAGCCATTGCCCATTGCCATATCCTCATGGCCTCTTGACAAAGGGGGTAAGATTTGGTTCCACCTTGGTTGTTGATGTACCAGACCACCACCATGTTGTCTGATTGAATTGCAATCATCCCAGACAGCAGCAGGGGATGGAATGCTTGCAACACCAGAAGCACCACCCTCAGCTCTAGAACATTTATATGCGGATGGGCCTCCAGTTTGGACCAAGTGCCTTGGACTGTCTGTCCCTGACATAGCCCCCCCACCCCATTAGGGAGGCACCTGTGGTCACTGTGGCCTTGGGCTGCTGGGGTGAGAAGGGGCGAAACCATTGTGACAGATTGTGTGTCATCCACCAATTTAAATCCTGTTTGCATCTGTGGGTTACTCGAATCATGGCTGAAAGAAGATGCTGAAAGGGATACCATTGGGTGAGCAGTAGCCATTGTAGAAGCCTCATGTGAATCCTGGCCAGGGGGACAATGGTGATGGAGGCTGCCATGGAACCCAACAGCTGTAGAACTGAGTGAGCCGTGGATTTCTCCCTTGAAAGGATTGGAATCAGTTGTTGCTTTATCCTTAAAATTCTGTACTCTGGAATGGCAGCTCTGCAGTTCTTTGTGTCCAAGATAACCCCTATGAATTCTATCGACTGAGACGGGGTGAGATTGGATTTTTTCCAGTTTATGGTTATGCATAGCCTTTGTGCAGCGAGGAGAGAGTATGCCAGGGCTTCTTCGAGTAGCTGTCTGGTGGGGGCGGAAATGAGCCAGTCATCTCGGTATGGAAACACCTGGAATCCTTGAAGTCGCAAGTAAGCTGTGATGACTGCCGTGCACTCTGGGGGCTGTAGAGAGTACGAAGGGCAGTACTCTGAACTGGTAGTGGCTGGCTCCCGCACGGAAGTGCATAAATCTTCTTGATGGCCTGTATACTTTTATGTGGTAGTACGCATCTTGAAGATCTATCGAGCACATCCAATCATCTTTTTCCAAAAGGGGGAGGACAGACTGTATTGTGACCATCCAGAATTTTTGTACTCTCAGAAACTTGCTCAATACACTGAGATCCAAAAATTGGTCTCCAGTCCCCGGTTTTCTTTGGCACCAAAAATAGTCTTGGGTAGAATCCAGATCCTATCTGGTCTGGAGGGACTATTTGGATGACTCTCTTTCTTAGCAGCTTTTCTGTCTCTAGTGCTGCTTCTTCCCTTTGACTGGGTGGAATGTCGGGAAGATTTTTTGAAGGGACAGGAGAAATATAGAAGGGGATACGATAACCTCTGGTTATAATACTTTGTCCCCAAGAATCAGTGGTGATGGTTAGCCAGGCAGAAGGGTACATGGAGAAACAACCCCCAACCACCTCCAGAGGAAAGGAGTTGGGCCACTCTTCAGGAGTGTGGGTAGGGTTGGCCAGGGAAAGAGTCCCTGGAACCCTGGTTATGCGGACCCCCTCTGCCCTGAAAGGAGCGTCTTTCCTGTGAGTTTTCCCCCTTTGCCTCTAGGGGAGGACTCAGCCTGTGTGTCACGGAAAGGACCCTGAGATTTCTTGAACCATATCTTCCCACTCTTTTGGTTTCGGGAGAAAGCACGTTGAGGGGAAGAATAACGGACACCTACAGCAGAAAGGGTCTTACCATCCTGTTCACAGTGTGCTTTTAACTTTTGGTCCAAACAACGAAGAGGCCTCAATGGGAGCATTAAGAAAGAAAGCCTTAAAGGATTCCACAAAATTGCACAAGCTCATCCAGGCATGTCGTCTCAAGACTGCAGCTGAACCCGCTGCTCTAGCTGCTCCTTCTGATGCGTGAGATAGTCGCATAGAGGAATTAGATATTGACTCAATGGTGGCCAGCTGAAAGGCCACTTTGTCACGGACTTCAGCAGACACGGCACTAGCCAAGGTTTCAGAGAGCTCAGAAATCAGGTCCCTTTGAAGCCTGGTAAAGTGTGCCATATAATTCAGGAACCTGATATTAAAGGTCGCTAATGCAAAGTTGCACTTCCCTATCCTGTCCAAGGCCCGGGACTCTTTGTTAGGTGGATGGACAGTCTGGCTTTCTTCTTCTGCCAGATCCTTTTTTGTTGCAACCTCCACCACCAAAGCATCCACAGGAAGACCTTTTGACCAATGGGGATCCGTAGCAGGAGGAGACAAAATTTTATCTGGCCTCCAGGGAATAGCTACAACTGTGTCAGGAGCCTTCCAAGCATGCTGCACGATAAGCCAGACAAGTTCATTGGCAGGTGGAGTAACCCAGGAGGTAGGGGGCCAGGTGAGAAAGGCCTGCAGGAACACAGATTCCTTAGAGGTCAAATTAGAGGACTGCCAGTCACCTCTCTGTTTCAGGATTTTGAGGATATCACCAAAGGATACCTCAGAGGGTGACCGAGGGGATCCTTCTCCCTCATCAAAATCTGTGTCTTCAGTGAGGGACTCCTCTGTGGAGTCCATGTGCTTCCTCTTACACAAACTTTTCCAGTGGACTTCCTCAGTGGGAGAAGCTGAGGAAGACAGCGGAAAAGGAGTTTCCTGTGGGAATATGTCCTGAGGCCTTTTCACCCAGTGTCCACTCGGTGCGACTTGTGAAACCAGTGTACCAGAGGAGGGCAGAGGGATAGACAGTCCAGTATCACCAGCAGCAGCGAAAGCCTTCTCCATCAGTTGGAAGGCTGGTCCACCTGAAGAGGAGTGAATGTCCAGGACAGGGGTCACCCCTTGCCTAAGTGGCTCAACCTGCCAACTTGGAGTCCCAGAATGGCTGTGGAGCAGCAAATTACGTGTGTCACAACTGACATCCTGGGTCATAGCAAAACTTTCCTGCCATGAAGGCAACTGCGGCTCCTTATTGAGATCCATAAAGGAAACCGCAGAAGGGGAAGACTGTGCTATATCCATGGACTTCAAAGGCAATGAAGGAGAAAAATAAGAAGGGATCTTTGGAGATGGGTGATCACCTCCCAAGGAAGGATAGTTCCTGGGGGGTGGGATACCCCTGGCCAAGAGCACCTGATCCACAAGACACAACACATCATGTTCGGAAAGGCTTCTAGTGGACCGCACGTAGACTGAGGAAGAAACAGGCCTGTCCACAGAAGAGGCAAACTCGGTGCCCATCTCACCTGTCTGCATCAAGAACAACGGTGCCAAGAGAGACTGGACTACGGGTGTCTGCACCAAAGAAGTCATCAGTGCCGAGGTCACAGTCTGCACTGACACAGGGATCAGTGCTGAAGTGATTGTTGGTACCGAAGCTGGAACTGACAAAACTGGAGTCAACAATAGAGGCATCGGTTCCGAGTAAGATGTCGGAGCCAACGTGGTCAAGTTCTGCGCCAACTGAACGATCGGTGCCGATACAGTAGTAATATTCTGAACCGAGGAGCCCCTTGGTGCCGGTATAGTGAAGGCTGCAGGAGAAGACAGAGCCGAGATCACTATTGGAGCCAAAGGCCTCAGTGCCGAAGGTCTAGGCACCGAAAGCACTGGGGCTGACTGAGTGAGCTCCGGAGCTGAATATTTAGCATTTTTGGGTTTTGGTTGGTGGGAGTCCCCAGCCGGGGATGAAGGCAAAGATTTAGCCTTGGTAGGAACATCTAAAATTTTCTTATGGGCTCTAGGAGGGGTTGAGGCCTACGACTCAGAAATAGCCTTTGAAAAGGGAGATTTAAGAAGTCCCTTCAGCAACAACTTGTTTTTCCTTTCTAACAAGGTTCTATTAGAAAAATTTTCACAGATAGTATAGGGCGGATCAACAGATAAGTGGGACGCCCCCAAACAATAAACACACAAAGAGTGTGCATCAGATGTAGGTAATTTGTGCCCACAATCAGCACACTGTTTAAACCCCGGACTACCTTTCTTATCTGCCATGATAGAAAAAGTAGATAGTAGAAAAGGGTACCAGCAATGGTACAAAAGAATACCCGAAGGTATGAAAAAAAGAGAAGATTACCAACGATGGTAAGGGGAGAAATGCCTCACGGTAAAAAAGTAGAGAGAAGAGAAGAAAAACTCAAGAAAATATGGTTGCTAGATGTGATAGGGTAAGAGACAATAAAATAGAGACTTTTCTGACAGAAAAAGTAATATAAATGACTATTTGACAACAAATAACTATACTTAGTTCAAGAGAAGCAGCTTGATACGACCGAATGGCAACGCGGCAAACAAAATCTGAGGTAACAGGGAGAGGGGGATTATGGGTAGTAGTTTAGCTCGAGAGTTTGAAGCTGATGCGAGCTTGGAAAATGGCTGGAACCGATACCCATGCGTAAGGAATGAACGAGGATTAACAATATCAGATTACACAGTTACAGCCTTGACATGGTCTGCATAGAACTTGTTATGTACATTGTGTATTGGTTTACTGAGGAATCTCTATGGCTGTTACAGTTGTTGGGTAAGCCTGTGTAGTTACATACCAAAGGTGGCATTGCACTCAATGATAGATGTATAAATAGGACATGAAGGTCATACATACACCCTGTGAAGGTAAGGAGAGAGTGTTTACACTGTTATTCTGCAGCTGGACATTACTCTGGCAGTGTGTACTGAAATGCCACAATTAGCTTGTGAGGAATGCTGACAAGAGGGCCCTGCAGTGCTGATGCCTGGCTACTTCTACTGCTGGTCTCACCACAATGATTCTCTCCTGGGATACCATGTTTCTATATTTTGTCTCTCACCAGAAGGAAAACATTAGTACCAAGCTCAACATGAGGAGCAGGTCACAACCTGTTTGTTCATCCATATAGTTGTCCAATGTCATGCAAGGCTCTGTAGGCTTCATATACCCTTCCCTGGGCTTTAATTAGCAACCAGAGCACTCATTTGAGTTTGTCATGTATTGTGTCTTGTATTCCAGGGCTGTTAGGATTTCACTAGGGTACTGACCAAATGATGAGTCGGAGCACAGCTGCAGCGTCATACTAGAATGTTCAATGTCCGGTGACATAGACATCTAAGCTTGCTCAAACAGGCACCACAGTGGCAGTGATCTATGTTGGTGACAATTTCACAAAATAAAAAACGACTAGATAGAAATGCTCACTTTATTTAACAAAAAATAAAGCTTTCAGGATTACCCTTCTTCAGTATTTTAAAGCATATTTAAAACACACCATTTTATATAAAACAATCAAAGTAACATATGACACAGCCAACTAATAAAACTAAATAACCAATTATTTAATTAACAGTTCTTAAATTCATAATAAATAAAATTTCCTTTGAGTATATTATGAATAAGTACATAAAAAATATATATGTGTACGAATGCATACACATGTATGTATAATTGAAAAATTAAAAAAAATATAAGAAAAACTAGAAAAGTTATAAAAAGAATTATGAAGACTGTAGGACTGACTGTCTATATAAGAGGGGGAACCATATAATTTATATTGTTTTTGTCTAGCAATTAATACTGGTTTAATATTTACCATATTATTAATGCCAGGTAGCCTATCTGCCTCTAGCCTAATGATCCACCTGTATTCTGCCATTTCCAATTTATTATTAATGTCTCCATCTCTCAAACATTTATAAACTACCTCTAATACCTTAAATTTAAAGCAATGAGATGGACCCTTCTCACTCATATGTCTGGCTAGGGCATTGGTCTCTACCCTTCTCCTGATCTCAGATTTATGTTCAATAATGCAGTCTCTAAGCCGCCTTACACATTTTCCCCACATAAAATCCTTCACATTCTACACATGTACACTACTGTAGTTGTATTGCATGTAGCTTGATATTTGATGCCATGCATCATTTTAGTTATTGGATGTTGAAAAGACAATTTACTGCAAACGTTTACCAGCAATTACAGTTGTAGCAAGGAATTGTACTTGGTTTGTGCACTACTGGGATCATTAAATCAACATCAAAATCTTTATAACACAGTTGTCTTTTAAGATTATTGCTTTTCCTGTAGGCAAATCTGGGTACAGTGCCCAACAAGAGAGACACTTCTGGCAAGGACATAAGTATTCGCCAATTTTTCCATATTATAGCCTCCACCTGTCTTGTCATAGTATTGTATGTTGTAACATACCTCAGTGTAGGAGTAACATTCCTTACCATTTCTCCACCTTGAATATATTCACTAAATAATGGCAGTGCTATCATATTTCTAGCTCTTAATATGTTATTCATTACTTCTAAGACATGTCCACTATCATAACCTCTACTTATAAATTCCGTAGATAAAGTCTCCATCTGTTCCTTACATTTTACTTCATTGGTGTTTAGTCTACTAATCCTTAGAAACTGGCTTTTAACTATGCCTTTAAAAATATGTTTAGCATGCATACTTTTTGCATGCGTGTATTTGTTTACATGGACATCCTTTTTATGTACATACGTTTTCAATACATCCAATTCCTTAAGTAGCTCAACATCCAGATATGAGAAGGGTTGGGAGGGTGGCCTAATGGTTAAGGTGTTTGCTTTACAAACACAAGGTGCAGGGTTTGAGTCTCACAAGAGATAATTGGCTAGGCTTAAAATGGCTCACAAGGGCAGTTAGCTTAGTACTAATCTATTAACCTATATTAACCTATCTTAGTATTAGAAAAGTTCATAGTGAACTTCAAAAATGTAGTATTATTCAAAAATTCATTGAACATTACAAGATGTGGTTCCTCCCCTTTCCATATCAAAAAACAGTTGTCCACAAAATGCTGATAAAAAGAATATTCTCCTTAAATGGATTTAAATCACTCATAATATAATCCTTTTCCCATTGACTTAACACAATATTGGCATACATATTAGCCATGGGAGTACCCATGGCTACACCTGCTACCTGTAAAAATGGTGATCCATTAAATAGAAACACATTCTTAGTTAAAACAACACATGACATGGATCTGAGGCCTACTGCAGAGGGGTGGCCACATTTGGCCAAAGTGTTTATACCTCACACATGCCCTAGGTATGTCATTCTGTACATTTATATAACCAGAATACATGTCTGTGTTCCCACATCATGTCACACAACATCAATTTTGCTGTCTGGTTGCTTGAGAGGCACTGTAGACTAGCAAGGCCAAAGTAATGATTGCAAAGTTGAACAAGGTCTCTGTGCATGCACAGATATCCACATCTCCACTGCAAGAAGTGCATACAGACAATATGTTTGAGGCAGTCAACCACAAGGGTGTAGCAGCATGACCCTAACCTAGTTGGAGTTGTACATTGTCACATTTGTAGATATGCTATTGCAACCATGCCCAATAACAGGATTATGATTAATCCAAGGGCCACATGCCTTGCAAAGCATTGTACCACTCAACCATGTTATGGCACACTGTCAGGTACTGTGTTACCATAGGAGAGCTACATAAAGGTGATAACATGTTACATTTCAGCATCTGTCAGGCCACTGCCTAATGATGGTCTGCTGTGAAGTACACAAGTAAGACTCTATTGCTAATGAAATTATCAATGACCACTGTAGAGATGTGGAATGTGTCCCCACCCTATACTCCTATGCCACACAAACAAAACATGTGAGAGATGTGACTATATTACAAACCTTGATTTGCACTCTCACACAGCAGTCAGTACATATGACAATGAGCAGTTTGTCAACATGCACACCTAACCTCATACTCCACCCACACCCACAACACAAACACCTACATGTGTGGAGCCCTGGACCAAACACATGCCCAAACAACAGGTACCTCAAAAACCCAATTGCAAGCTCACTACACATAATCATACATCCAAAGAACACAGTACATGTAATAGTGCATGCACCACTGTCACAATGGTCAAACACCTGAGGCAAAACACTAACTCAAACCAATTATACATAGGTGATTACATCATGAGACACATTGATGTCCCTCTCACCCTCTCACCAGGCTACATATGGGAAAGGTCAAATTTAGCTGTCTGTGAGGCATAAGGATACAGCATACCACACATGCATGCAGGTCTGTCATCAGGTAACTTTATGACAACTTCATAGGTCCTGTTGGTGTGTACAACTTGATACATACCTCAATGGACTGTATGCAGGCACATAACTGAGCTTACAGAATCCATGTCTCTGGCAGATATGCTCATAGCCTTCAGCTGCATTTCATCTTCACTTAAGATGATGGCTCAATACACATGGAAAATGATTAAAGTCAGTAATTGACTTATCGTGTGATGTCATGGTAAGTGGATCCAGTACATGTCAGCTGGGGATGACTTGCAAAACAGAACTCTATGCTTTGCCACAGATGGTGCTCATCTCTCACCCCTGGGAGTTTGTGTACTGGCCATGGCTGCTGATATCCCCACATGCATTTTATAGATAGTGTCTCGAGGGAAAACTTTCCAATGAGGAAACACCATCTTCAAACAACATCACAATTATGCTGCTACATACTAAGAATGCCAACACTACACACCACTCACTGGAAGGTGTTCCCTCCTTGGAAGATGCAGACATTTGTGCAGTCACGCACATCTGGTTAAAGGCTATGGAGAGCATTACAGCCATACCAGGCTACATGACCTTCCACATGTTCAGACCTTAAACTGAAAGTGTGGCAGGTAATGCAGGTGCTGTATCCATATTTGTTAAAGATAGATACACATCCAGATTGGTTAAACAGTGTGATTGCCTGGAGACATTGCAGGTGTTATTCACTGCTGGTAGGGCAAGTAATCAAGCCATTGCCAGCTATAGGAGCAACTCCATGAATCAGGACATCTGTTGCACTTATATAAATCTACTGGTGTCTGTCAAGATACATCACAACACCATGGTGTGGGGTGACTTTCGTTAACCACCAACTGTGCTGGTTATTCGTGCTCAAACTCACTTACCCAAAGGTTAGTCCACGTCCTTAACTGCAATGCCTGAATCAGTGGAGTGACATCCCCACAAGGGGAGCCAACATACTGCATCAGATGCTTACCAATATGGGTGACCACTGTAGCACCTCCACTGTGAGGTCCTCTCTGGTGAGATCTGACCACAAATCAGTCTCCTTAAAAGTATGACTTACACCTGAACCCTGCCTCTGCAGCAAACAAAGTAATAAACATCAACAAAGCAAATTAAAACCTCCTATGGGATGGTATAAGCAGCTTGACTGCACCTCCCCCTGAGCTCTACACCAATGCTTTATGCAAGCACCTGTACAACTGCACAGACTCAGCTGTGCAGTTGTACAGGTGCTTGCATAAAGCATCTGTACAACTGCACAAACTCAGCTGTACCTGATAGGAAGAAAACAAGCTCCTCCTGGCACAGCAAATTGAAAATGGTCATACAATCCCCAAGTCATGTCAATCTCCTACAACAGGGTTGTCATGAACAAATGCTTGGTGAGATAGTCATGGCCATAAACCCCATGCAAATGTGTATGTAGTATCATTTCCATCTGTAACACCAATGTTCCTGGTAAGTAGCACATCAGTAGCAACATCTGATGTACATACTCATGGGTGATAGACCTGCCCACACAGGCCTGACCACACAAGTTTACACCTACTTTACTATAGATCACCATATCGCCCTAGTGGTATGAAGGGAAGTTTATCATGCTCATGTTATTACTGAGGCAACTGTCCCCCAATAATGATGTAGTTATAACCTCTGTGTACTCTTCCCTCAGCATAGCAATATTTGAGTGCAATGGCCATTTTGTCATGTACCTATCAAAGCACCAGTGGCAATTTCACACAACTCAAGGGTTCCTCACAAGGGAACATCAAGACCCCAGTATCTGTCTTATGGGGATCATCTGAAATAACTGTCATTGTAGCTTGTGTCATATAGACTACTCAGATGTGATCTTTGCCTTGCATACAAGACAATGTCTGACTCTGCTGTACTGGAAATGCTGCATATTTGTAGGTGGAATGGTGCATGGATTACTCGCTGTAAAGACTTTAACCTGGTATGTGACATTACTAATACATGCTGGTGTGAGAGATAGGTCTACTAGACTTTAACAAACCTTTGCAACAGACTCCCACCTAATGGCAAACAGTGCACCTCATTGGCCCTCTTCAGATGCAATCTGTATGATTGCCTGGATGACTGTCATTTCAACACAGGGCTTTTGCCTGTGTCCCTCATGGACAGGGGCAATATGTGCTGATCATGTAAATAAGGGTATGAACCCTGACTTGGATTTTATGGGACCTAGGACTATTAGGCTACTAATATCCAATGATCCCATGATCACATATGCTGATGTAAAATTGTATAACATCCACAAACCTGGCTACAGTGAGAATAGTGCCACGACCAATTAATGTTTTCAAAACACTGCACAGCACATGCACTCCAAGTTGACTGCAATTAGATTAGAACCCCTACCTATCTAACGGTACACAGTACAGACCACAGTACTTAACGCATGCACTACAACTCAAGTCTGCTAAGAATATCTCTTTAGGTAATGTTATGCTAGATGACATCAGCAGGCCTTGTTGTGGTCAGGAATTTGGAGGCCCATGTTACTGCAGGCCTTGTTCTGGTCAGGAATTTGAAGGCTCACATTATCTGCTACAACCGAAAAACTGAAAAAGCCCTAGCTCTTTCTAAGTCAGTGTGGTGATCACATTTATTTTGTAAGGAGATGCGCACACACACACACAAACACACACACACACACACACACACACACACACACACACACACACACACACACACACGCATACACGTGGCCTGGAGTAAGATTAGAACCCCTACCCATCTAGTCTTACACACTACCAATCACAGCATTTATCGCACATGCTACAGCTGAAGTCTGATTTTAAAATGGCAGTAGGTAGTCTTAAGATAAATGACATCAACAGGCCTTGTGGAAGAAAGGAGCCTGGAGACCAGCATCACCTGCAAGGGCCAAAAAGTGCAAACCATTTCAATTTGGGAGCCAATGTGGGATTCACATTTGTTTTGCATGGAAATGCACACACACACACACACACACACACACACACACACACACACACACACACACACACACACACTCACACACCAAGTGGCCGAGAGTAAGATTAGAACCCCTATCAATCTAGTGTTGTACACTACAGTCACAGTATTTAACACACATGACACAGCTGAAGTCCATTTTGTATATGACTGCAGGTGACTGCTTGCAGAGTACCTAAACTAGGCTTCTGTTGAACACTGTGTGTGGACTTCAGAGTGACATTGCTTCTCACTGTTCTCTGCATCAAGTAGCCTAGCAGTCAGATAACTGTTTTTTATCCTAGCTATGTGGCTACAGTACCCATTTTGGCCATATGTGGGTGCTTGCATTTGGATTGGCAAGCCTGTGGGCAAAAACGATGTGCCCTGTCAATATGTGCACACACAACATGATACAATACATAACACCACTTGTTTACTTGTTGGTGTTTGTGTGGTAACATCCAGCAGGCATAGGATGCTGCAAGTAAGTGCATTATCTACTGTTTAGCCTTTACGTTTGATCCTTTGAGCAACATTATATATATATATATGTCATAGTGCATACTCACTATTATCAGGGTATGTAGGACAATACAAACATACACATACACTTATAAACATATATATTCATGTCTATAACAGGGACGTATATATAAATGAAGGTGTGTGTTTGTGTATATGTGTGTGTGTGTGTGTGTGTGTGTGTGTGTGTGTGTGTGTGTGTGTGTGTGTGTGTGTATGATATATATATATATATATATATATATATATATATATATATGTGTGTGTGTGTGTTATGTAGATATATGGAAAGAGACAGGAATGTATGTGTTTACACACACACACACACACACATATATATATATATATATATATATATATATATATATATATATATACATATACATATAGAGATAGCTAATGCATATCTATAGAGAGAGAGATAGTGACAGGCAGATATGTGTACATATATGTATGTATCTATAGACATATTTATATATAAGAAGTCATTTTGAGTGGGGAGCAACTGAATTGGGCTCTGCTTAACTAAATGTATAAGCATGCCCAGTGGAATTTTCGCTAGTTATAATCTGACTCCAGCACACACCTAGCTACAGGTACTTTTCAAAGACCAACTGGGGACATGATGGGGATCACAGGCATCTGCATCCAAGATGGCTATGAATTTCTATAATTGTCTGATGTAATTAATATATGACTGTCACTCTGTGTGTGGATATTACACCACACACAGAGTGGCAGTCTGTAAAACACAAAGCAATGATACCTCACATCTAAAATAAGGGGGCACTTCTAGATTAGAACCATAAATGCCATCACACAAGCTAATTGCCCTAGTCCTTTGAGCCACACAAATTACTTGACAGACAAGCATCATTCATCACACAGTCAGCTGCATAAATATGTATATTGTTATTCCTATGTTAAGTAAGATATACAACGTATGGTCAGTTTCTATGTTACTGTCCTGACACTGCCTGGAACGCTGATATACCATTGATGAGTTTCTGTTACAGCACTTACAAGGGAACACAACTGTGGTGGGGGGGTGGACCACCACCACATGTTCTGCCGGGATACACAATAGTCTGACTATCTTATCACCCCACTGTCTAACATCTCCCTTGACTGATGTACTAGTAATCTGTTGCAGTAGGACTGCATGAATATTCTATGCATGAGGCCTAGTGAATACTAATGGAAACATGATAGCGGAATGGGTATCTGTAGTCCCATGTGGATGCTATTTCTGTCCAAGTACCTACTATATTTACTTGCATAATGTAGCAGATCCATACATACAATGCCATATCATAATAATCCTTACAAGTACTGTGTAGGTTACAGACTTATCTTGCAAATGCAGCAGGTGACACAACTGTAGTTCAGGGCTGACTCTGTCAGATGCAAGCAGTGCACAGCCAATACATGGGTAGGTACAGGATGTGTGGTTGCCTGCCATCATTTTTAATTTGCTGTATGTGAGTAGGATTACTGTGTCAGTCACTAGGTCCCTAGGTTGTCAGTGAATGTGCTATGCATTGCCTCCTAACCAAAGACAGGGTGTACCAAGCATGCCTATGTCTGCCTACAGGGACATCAGCAGGTTCCTTCTCCAAGTCCTTCAGTGACTGTGGCTGTGGTGACCTCAACACTGGTGGGGGGGCTGTGTATGCCTTCCCTTTGATGATCCTTCTGCAGCTGTTTCCACAGGATCATACTGTGTCGCATAACACATACTATAAATATATATGCACATGTGGCTGGAGAATACTGCAGGGCTCCACCAGATATATCTAGGCACTGGAACCATGACTTCAGAAGCCCAAACACATGCTCTATGATGTTTCTAGTTTGTGCGTGTGTCTCATTATGGTATTCTTCTGTGGGTGTGTGTGCATTTCTGATGGGTGTCATCATCCACGGTTCCAGGGCATAGCCAGCATCCCCCAGTAAATGACTGTATGGCACATCCCCCCCTAGCAAACATCTGGTACAGCTGTGATGTGTGCCAAATATAGGGGTCATGATAACTGCCAGGGCTGCTATCATGTGCACCCAGAATAATCCCCCTGGGCATTGCACACAACTTGGCAGTTGATGGAGTGGTACCCCTTGAGGTTAACATAGATTCTACGTTGCTCATCAGGTGGTCCCTTGATGTATACATGAGTGCAATCTATGGTACCCAGTACTTCAGAGTAGAGTGCTACACTGTAGAAGTGTTGCATATTGCTGGCCTTTGTCTCAGGGGAGAGGAGAAAAGATATGTGCTCACTGGCATGTGGTAGCATAGCATTCAGGAACTGGAGGAGCATCCTGGATGCAGATGCCTGTGATCCCCATCATGTCCCCAGTTGGTCTTTGAAAAGTACCTGTAGCTAGTATCCTAAGGGCTACACATACTTTTGTTTCCACTGGAATGGGTTCCCCTCTGTTGGATCTGGCTTTGAGTTGAGGGTGGCAGAGCTCAGTGAGTTCTTACAATATATCCCTGTCCATCCTGTAGTGCTCTACAATCTCCAGCTCATGTAGCTCCTGGAAATTTACCCTGGCCCTGAACACTCTTCTCCTTCTCACCATAGGCCTATTAGCAGCACCTGCAGCATTGACTTCAGCATCTAGCATGTACAGATGTAGCAGACCTGCAGCAGCCCCTAGCATTACCATACCTCACAGCATACCTTATACAAAAGTCAAAAAAGCAATAATTGAAGATATCCATTTTTAATTACTTGCTGCGTACATCATCACTGTGACCTGGATGATATTTCCACATGAACACATTCAGCTATGCAGTGAGCAGTGCAAATATGCACAGTGGGAATTAAACAATCCTAAAAGTGACTGGACACACCCTTCTGCTGACATCCAAATTCAGTGGAAATATCAACATGGTGGGAGTCTACATGAAGTGGATATGTGGACACGCTTACTCTTTTTTGCTATTCAAGACATCCACCTCATTTGCATACATATACATGCTGATAGCCTGTAAACTACATGGTTCATAACCGTATTACCTGGGCAACAGCACCACTGCAGCATTGTACTGACGCGATGCAACGTCCTATAATACATATCTGACAAATATCATAAAATGCTTTTTTCCTATTTTTTTTTATTTTCAATTAAGCATGTTTGCGCACTGCTGCCCACAATGCAAAGATGCCGAAATTATTATTATTTTTTTTTAAATTATCTATTTCTACATATTCCCTTCCTTTTTCAAACATCCACAATGTACATTTTGAATATATATGTATGTGTTTTAACATTTACTGGGGAGTTAGGTCCATATTTCTGATGTTTTACATCCCCTTCTGTCTGTGTAGATTCCTGTATGCGGAAAAGTTCTGCATACACTATGGACATGGACACAGGGTCTACATGGATGGCTTTTTCTTGTTTGATTGCTTCACCTGGGTCATTTGCATAAGATTCACCTGCTTATTAGGTCATTTGCATTACATGGAACTTTCCTTGTTTGCATGTAGTTGACCAATGCTAGATGGCAGTTATTGAATCTAAAAATGTTCACTCTCATGTACTCATCGCATACACACAAACAATTGTGTAGGCTTTACTGAGTCCCCCCCCCCCCCAATAATAAAATATTGCAAACCATTTGTTAAAATACAAGTATACATTCTAGCAATAGGTTTACTACAGTTTTCTTATCATCCACTTGGTGCTTCAGCACCTTAACCCTGACACCAATTACAGTATTAGCATTCATTTATTATGGAATATTAGTAGTCCCATCAGCAACTGCTGATCACACCCCTTAGTGCCTTGTACTCATGGCAGCTGCCCCCTTCGCCCCACCTTAGCTATGCTTCTGGTTTAGAGTCCTATAGGAATTTGTACTTCCAAATGGATTGGTAATATTAATGAATTCATAGTGTGGATCAAATGTGAGTATAAAGGTTAATGCAGAATTAACAGCTAACTACAACATAACTCAGGCACCAGAGAGGGATGCCCATTACTCCCATTGTTGTTCACATTATACTTGGAACCCTTGGGATTTGAACTCAGGAAGTAAAAGAAAGAAGGGTGAAGGATTAAAAATGTCACCACTAAGTTAACAATGATTTTTTAATATACCAGAATAACCCTGAAGATCATATGGAGATGTTGTTTCAAACACTTCAGGTATATGGTCCGTTAGCAGGGTATAAGGCAAATATAGGTAAATCCCAGGCAATAATACCACTCTCTCATAAAATATATATAAAATATCTGCAGGTATTTCAAGCAAAGTCAATAATATATTAAAGTGTGCCTGCCTGAAAAGATTATCCAAGCGACCACCAAAGCTGACACCATGCAAAACTTTATTATAAAAAACAAACAGGATAAGCGCTTTCACACAGTACTGTGCTTCATCAGATCCATTGACACAGACAATTAAAACCATTTATATCATAAAAATCAACAAGGAACAAACATTTAAAAACTGTCATTGTTTATTGATGTGACTTGCTTCTTCAATATTGGCTAAGTAAAATCCAGCCTAGGGTGTTTATAATCACTATCTCTGGAAATAAAATTGTAGCTTAGGGTGTTTACAATCACTATCTTTGGAAATAAAATTGCAGGCTTTACAGGTCCTACAAGGGAAAGTGCCTAATCGGTCAGAAGAAATATTAGTGGACTTATAGCTGATTCTTGAGCGACAGATTGTTCTTAAAAGTATAGCTAGGTCTGTCACCTACAATGTTTCTAATCCATTCATCTGAAAGAAGAATCGGACAATATTTGTTCACGGTGTCACAACAGACCTAGCTATACTTTTAAAAACAATCTGGCTGGATTTTACTTTTATGGCAGGATTTTATGCTGATTGTAATTCAGAAGGCTTGATTTATTTGGCTAAGTGCAGACTGTGTACTTCCTTTTATATAGGGAAGACTTTAAGGATGCTTAACGAACGCATCCTACAGCATCAGGGAGATATGAGACGTAATAATATGCTGAATGCACTAGCTAAGCATATTTCTTTATATCTAGGTCATGACTTTGAATTTATGGTTTTACAATTGGTTTCTATAGATAAGAGGGGTGGAGATTTTAATAATAGAGTAGAGCTTGCAGAAACCAAATAGATAATTAGGATGCAGGCAGATAAGTTCCCAGGGTTTAATGCCTCTGTACCTTTAAAGTCGATATTGAAGAAGCGTAGGTCACATCAATAAACAATGACAATTTTTAATTGGTTGTTCCTTGTTGATTTTTATTATATAAATGGTTTTAATTGTTTGTGTCAATGGATCTGATGAAGCACAATACTGTGTGAAAGCACTTATCCTGTTTGGTTGCTTGGATAATCTTTTCAGTAATACGTATTTTTATCTTACTAAGCGACCTTTGACTGTTGTGGGTATTTCTTTTTATCATATTAAAGCGTGTCTATTATTCCTATTCTAATTGAGACAATAGTTCTTACCTACTCAAAAATAAAATGCACAGTAGCAGAATGGCTGAAAAAGGGGAAGTTTCTGGAGATGGAGTTAAATCACAAAACGTAGACATTGCAATTGTTTGTTCTCCTCCAGACATTATACATTTTGCAGAAAGTCCCAGGCAATGTCTTTTTTCAAGACCTGAAAAATATGATAACATTTGTTTTATTTTTATGGTGGCATTCTAAATCAAAAGTGGCTTAGGATTGGTTAATGAAACCAAGGGACTATGTTGAGGTCCAGATGTGCCAGATTTGTGGTCATCTTGGAGAACATCTCAGTTGAAAGCATATTTGCTATAGAATGCATTATGAGAGAGATCATTATGGGTGAAGCTGGGTAGACTGATGCTGAGACAGTTCAGATTTGACCCAGACATAGTATTATTGTTGTAGGAGGCTATGGGTCTGGGAGAACCTTGGGGAACTGCAGGAATAGTTTTATTCTGGATTATGAACAATTCAGGCTTGATTAAACAGAAATGGAAGTATGCTCCAATTAATATGAACTGGGACTACAGACAATCACCAGGTTATTGATTGGTTGTAAAAGAATGGTGAGGCCAGATATTGCCCACAACGGATAGATGCACTGGCATGTCTTAGGAGAGGTTTCAAGAAAAAGAGCAATTGAATCCAGGGGAATATTTGATAAATAAATGACTTAGACATATGCATGGAAGGAATATAATAGAGAAAGTAAAAAATGCTGATGTACCATTGTGATGTAAATTACTGGAATACATGCAAAATAGTGACTGGTCACGAAAGAAAATAGTCTTACAGATTTACAAAGCAATCAGGAACATTAAACATAAGTCAGATAAGAAATTGGAGAATGGTTCTGAATCAAAACTAGGAAAACGGATTCTAGAATGGAAATGGAAAGAAATTTAGTCTGTCTTGCCTTGCTGGTAGTGACAGAATTCAGGAAGTTTCATTTCTTTGGCTGGAAATGTTTGTATAAATAATTTTACACCTGATAAGTCTGAATAAGGTTCATAGGATCATAAGGGGTTACTAGGCTACTGACCTGAGGGTCATTTTAAGCCTAGACTATTACACCCATTATATTTAAAAGAAGAAGTCTAGTCAATGCCTAAGATTATTATTAGTAATGACTGCCTATGTCCAAGATGGATGTGGGAGCTATTCCTTGCAATAATTTGCGATTTCCCATCCATTCATCCAGGCTTCTTTTGAACAGAGTCATAGAAGTACTCTGCTTAACATGAATTGGTACCCTATTCCATAGAAGTGTCAACCTCTGTGAGATGAATTTGCCTCTCCAGTATGTCCTGGAGTGGGTAATGCTAGGCCCATTTGACTTACGGATATGCAGCAACTTCATCAGGTTGGGGTTAGAGATTGCTCTGTAAGCCAGGCACAAGTCTCGCCTAAGCAGCCTATATGGTACTGAGTACAGTGAAAAAGACTTCAGTCTGTCTGTGTAAGGCATATGCTGAAGACCCCGAATCATCTTTGTAAAAAATGTCTGGGGTTTCTCCAGTTGCTGCAGGTGCCTGGTAACTTACATACCAAAGGGGGTATTATACTCAATTATGGGCCTGATAAGGGATGAGTACAGGAGGTTATAACCTCTTTTGCTCTTGAGGCTATGCTTTTGCAAATCAAATGTGTGACATAGAATGCCTTTCGTATTACAGTGAACACATGGTGGTCAAAGTTTAGGTCACAGTCTACTTGTGTGCCCAAATCCCTCACTATAGCATTCTTACTTAAATTATTGTTGTTTATTTGGTAGTTAGTAGGGACATTGCTTTTACCGAAGGGAATGATAATGCATTCTTTTGCATTTAGTTTGAGTCCATGGTTTTGACACCAATCATTGGTCTGTGTAAGCCCCTCTTGGAGTACACTCACACCATTTAAGGAGTCAACAATCACGCCAAATTTACAGTCATTAGCAGACTTGGTTAGCCACATCCCCTTTGTTTTTGCCTGAACTTCAGAGAAGTAAGTACCATACAAAAGGGGGCCCACTGCTGACCCTTGTGGAACCCCACTGGTGACAGGTCTGCTGGTTGCGGTGGAGTCACCCACTTTGATAGTATGGCATCTGTTGCTGACTTGGAACATGGGCTAAATTCTTGGCTAGGCTTGTAAGGGCCTCAGGGCAAATAGCCTAGTAACTTCCTATGATCCCCTGTGTACAGTTAGTGAGCCAGTTTGGAACCCACCTAACAACTTAGATGGTTGGATGATACTTATATGGGTGAGTTTTTCAATAAGCCTGAATAGGGTATTGTGTCAAAGGGCTTCACCAAGTCTAGATATGCTGTATGCACAGATCTGCTCTCATCTATGACCCTTGTCACATTTTCAAAAAAGTCTACTAGGTTTAGCAGGCATGATCGACTGTTTACAAAGCCGAACTGGGTTGGATCAAGGGTTTGGAGGTCACCTATATCTTTAATTATGAGGTCCATGATGATATGTTCCATAGCCTTGCAGATAAGGCTAGTCAGGCTTATGGGTCTATAATTCCCCAGATGGGTTGATAAGCCACCCTTGTGGAGGAGGATAACAGTCGTGGTTTTCCATTCAGCTGGGACAAATCCTGTATTCAGGCTATGGTTAAATAGAGTGCCTAAGGGGGTTGCTAATTCCTGTTTTAGTTTGTTTAGAATGCTGCCAGGGATGCCATCAGGACCCATAGAGGCTGTGTTTTTTGCCTTAAGCAGAGCTTTGATGACCTGTTCTTTAGATATATATGGAGGGGGAGCTGTTGAAGGCATGGTTTGTGATGTGTTTGGAGGGGATAAAGGGTAGAAATTTTCGTCAAACCTATCCACTAGTAGGTTAGCAATTTCTGCAGGATTAGTGTGTGTGATATCATTTGTCACTAGTTCATCACACGTCTGGGTCCTACCTTTTAGGCAAGGGATGTAGCTGAAGAAAGCCATACGGTTATCTTTAGCTGTGATTCCTAAACCTTTCTTAAAGTTACCCTTAGAGGATTTTATAAGTTGTCTTATTTGTTTCTTTAGGCTTAGAAGGGTCCTTTTCCAGTGCTGGGACCTCCCTTTGGTGTGCTTAGACAACAGCTGCTTATGCTTGTTGTATAGTTTATTTATGTGAGATGTCCACCAGGGTGGCTTGTTTTTTCTTGAGACTCTTACTGTGGTCCTATCCAGCACAGCCGAGTCTATACATTTGTATAAGTGTTGGTACAGGGCATCAGACTATATTTTAGTATAGTTGCCAAGACCATCTGTGGGGAATGGGGCTTGGAAATCATTTATGCCAACCCCTAGGAGGGTATAGTAGGCTTTTGTGAATTTTTTTAATCTGACTTCACCTCTGATGGGTTGCGGAGTTATTACTACTTCAAAAGTGACTGACTTATAATCAGAATTTAATAATGAAGGTCCTACACTTAATGGTAGAGCAATGGTCTCTCATGTTGGTGAGAACCAGGAAAAGTATATTTGAGCCCCTTGTAGGATTTTGCACAATTTGTTCCAGGGCATTTGAGCTAACAAAGTTAAGGAACTTTTGTGCAAGATAGTTGGAGCTCATATAGGTTTCCCAGTGGATGGTAGGATAGTTAAATCCTTCATGACAAGAGTGTTAGGTTGTATTTTGACTGACTCAAGTGAAACCAAATAAGCTGCATGAGCATCTTGGTTCATGGAGAGGGACCTGTAACTAACAATGACTTGAAGAGGTGTCTTAACCATGGTAATCTGAACTTGGAGCGGCTCCACAGAGTTATCTTGTCTAACGTAGTATTTATCTTTAATGTAGATAGATACTCCACCACCCTTGGTTTTCAGACTTTCATTTTTGGTCTGAAGGTGTGGAAGGCATTGTAGCCTTGCAAGGTCAAGGTACTCTCAGTGGCCTTGAACCAGGTTTCTGTGACTGCACAAATGTTGACATCATCCAAGGAAAGGAATGCTTCCAGAGAGTGCAGCTTTTGGTTTAAACTCCTAACATTCAGCATTATAACCCTTATTTTGTTTGTTCTGGATATTTTCATGTCAGAAGTTTTGTTTTCGAGACCTTGACTTTAAAAAGGCACTATGGGGGAGGCAAGAGCCTTAGCCAGCAGCCAAAAGCCCAGAGGTGCCAGGTGCAGACCATCTCTGGTAAATCAGCGAGGTCTATCAACCATATCATCCTAAGCTAACAGAAACTTGATCTCCCTTGAATGACATGAGAAACTAAGCCAAGTATTACAGTCAATCATTTTTTGTTTATATTGTGGCATCATTCTAGGTGAGGGCAAAATGCTTCTCAAGTCTAGGGACATACCTGCCTGAGACATATTTTCAGATAGCTCAATCATGCCTCTTGTCATATAGTCCAGTGAGATACATCTCAAGTTGAACACGCCAACATGAACTATGACTGAGTCATAACAGTACTTGTTATTGAGTGACTTGAGTGCATGTGTGATCTGGCAAATCCTGGCATCAGACAGACAGCTGACTGTGACTTTCTCCTTACACAATCTGGGGAGCAAGACATCAGTGTGTCTCATTATAGAATCTCCAATAACAAGAACATTAGGTTTGGGTGTGTTGCGCCTTAAGGGCCTAGTTGGTGATACACTGGTATTGTTATGTGTCTTGAGTGCTATGGGTGCCATGACAGGTGTAGCAAACTTGTGCTTAGCAGGTCTCTGGTGTTAGGTAAATTTTTGGAGAGTACCTCAACATATGATGGTCTATGTGTTCAAACTTTGTATATGAGTTGTGGTATGCATACTATGTGTAAGAGTTGTGGTGTGTGAGCAGATCCATATCAACCAGGTTGGCAGAAGAAACAAGGGTAGTCTGCCACTCCATAATGCTAGATTTAGACCTGTTACTGAGTAGAGAGTCCGTTGATCATGCAGCAGTTTTGGAAGATCGGTGGAGCAGAGGTAGGTCACCACACTCACTTGAGCTGTGTTAAAAACAAGAGCAAACCCATGCAAATGGGAAAGGGTCCTATGGCTCTTGGATACACATATTTTGGGAGAAGGAGAGTCCTTACTTGCAGGAGGTCAGAAAATACTTTAGACAAGTATTAAATTGACTGTGGCCACAAAAGGTTAAACTCACACAGACTACGCTCTTGTATGGTGTATCAGATGACAGCAAATGCTACAAGCCAAGAAAGTATTACTTAGACATTATTTCTGGCTGGGAAAAAAGCCACAGCTAGCAACTCAAAAAATGGTAATCCAATGTCAGGAAGAGGAGGTTCAGCAATTAATGTGCCAAATATATGTGCACAAGATAATTATAGGAAGGTGAGGAAAAGTGTTAATGAATAAATGGGGACCATGGCTAGCAATGCAACAGGATGGTACAGCTAGATAGAATGAATAAATGAGGACCATGGCTAGCAAAGCAATAGGGTGGCACAGGCAAATAGAGTGAATGAATGGGGACCATGGCTAGCAATGCAACAGGATGGCACAGGTGGATGGAATGAATAAATGGGGACCATGGCTAATAGTGCAACAGGATGGCACAGGTGAAAAGTACAAGGAAGCCCCAGTTGCTTTAATTTATAGGGTATAACAGTCTTGTACAAGTTATGGTAATGCAGAGAAAGGTGCATAAAATATAGGGGTGTATTGATTCATGTTCATATTTGGGGTTGATCAACGAATCTTCTGGCTATCACTTGCAAAACATTAGAGCTTGTAATGTTGGCAACAAGATGAAATGGATGCATTAAAGGTTAAGGAAATAAGTCTATGGCATTTGAAAACCATGTAAAAGATTGGTCAAACTATTGTTGTTATTAAGACTTCAGAGAGGTTACTGTATGACCTGACAATAAATGTGATTTATTTACAAAGAAAAAGACCTCCAAAATCTGCAAGGTCACATAACAGACCTTGGAGAAAAAAAAAAACAAATGAAATAACCTTAGTTATCAGACGTTTGCATAATCTGTTTACATAAACCCATTTATTTTAATCTTTGGTAGATATTTACATAAATTGTAGGTAACTCCAAGTCAAAGGAACACATTTTCTATGAAATAATGTATTGTTCAAAGAGAAATACAATTACTACTGAAGCTTCTAGTTTAATTTTAAGGGTTTATAATACTAAAAGTCAGAAAGAAGAAAATGAATTATTCCTAAAAAGGTTATAAGATCAAACCCAAGAGTCCACAAGACATTCCTAGTGAAGAAGCAGCATCATCATCTGCTACCATCATATGTTAACTTCTTTTGAAAACCAGTGTAAAGTTGCAAATATGCTAAGCAGCTATTTTGGTACTTTCTTTATATGATAATAGACACTGATGTTTCAGATTTGTTTCAGAAACTTTTTTCTGTATCCTCAATGTGGAAATTTTATATGTGGTATTACAGTTATTTTAATTTATTTATTTCAGGTGTGAAGTCATTGAATTCTGTGCCAATGTCTAATGGGTCTGCTAAGACTAAGCTCTGGCACTCTGCAGCCATCATTTTCTTAAATTTATGACTTGATAGCACAATCAGTATTTTGGTTCTAATTGAAGACTGGTAAACAACTAATCCCAATTTTTTAAGGTGCAATGCTAATTGTACATTACAGAGCAGGGGACAGCGTATGGCTTACTTTTGCACTTTTCTCAAATTCTTGTTTTCTGTTTGCAGGTTTTTTTAACCATGGACTTAGTTTATATTTTTTTTACTGTGTGCTACAAAAAAGTTTGCTCTTTTTTAAATGCATTCGGGCAGGGTTGTGGCTTCTTCCTCCAATTTTTATTCCTATTCTTACTGGACAATCCATCTATTTTTAAGGTGCATTGTGCATTGTGTATTGTGGAAGATCCCTTAAGTTTATTGATATACTGTTTACATATTTTATTATTTTAGTCCCTATGTTCTAACTTCAGGGTGGAAGTACTACAGTTTATTATTTATATAATATAAGACAATGCTTCAACATGATGAAAAACATTGTCATCAACTGAGCATATTGGTTGATTTTATATTCTTGAGTATCAGTACTAGAAAACGTACATCTTGAGTTAAAGTAAATACCACACCATTTAATGGTTTGTCTTATTTTGGTTCTAGGAATCATCAGACAGGTAGTAAATTGACTCTTTATACCTACCTTTGTTTAGAATTAAGTGGCAGTATTGTGTATGGAGATCTAATGAACCTGTGTTAGGGTGAAAGTGCTCATCAATTTAATAGCTTTTCTTTTTCAATAAAGATGCATTGATTTCTAAACAGGTTATAATTCCTTGATTACTTTTAAAACCCCATGAGCTTGTCTACAGTTTGCAGTTCCTTTTTAATAAACTTAAGGAGTCTCACCCAGCAACTTTATTGCTCATAAAGTACCAGTTTTCCCTGAGGTTTAATGTTTTTCTTTTGGGTGGCAGATGTCTAATCTCCCTAAGGCTGGAAAATGATTGCATCTCACTACAAGGATCTGTTTTGTCTGTGTGTTTTTGTGTTTGTATGTATATGTCCATATGTATATGAGTATATGTCTAGCCATCTATACATGTGTGTGTGTGTGTGTGTGTGTGTGTGTGTGTGTGTGTGTGTGTGTGTGTGTGTGTGTTCATAAAGGAGTGCTGTTATAGAGACAAACCACAAGCTACTGCAGTATATATTTAACAACTCACTGTATAAAGCTCTATTGAAATTACAGAAAACTTATCTACTTATTTATGTATGTTTGTTTACTGGGATAGTGCACTGATTAATACTGAATGTTTAAAGGCATGGCATAGTTGATAAAATATCAGTTCATAATAGTTGACTATAGCTAATTGGCCTACAACAAATATACAAAAATCGTAATCCTTTGCAGATTAAATAGTAGCCAAAGAAACATTCTATACCTTAATGATATGAAAAAGAAACTGCATAAAAGGTGGACATGTATAATTTTCACCAAAAGAATAGTAACATTGCAAGATGCCGTAAACAACTATACAATGTATGATTAAGAAACATGGAGGAGATAGTTCATGAATAGTTAGTGTGACCCTTTTTAGGACAGGAGCATTGAGGCTTCTTGTGAGGGCATTGTTTTAGATGAAATCTGAAAACTAGGGAAGAGGAGTATTTTTTAGGTGAATGGGTAGCAATTGCCAAAAGTACAGGCTATAGTAGGAACTGTTTGGTTCTGTGCAGCTTAGATGGGGCACTTAAGAAAACCAAAGCTGATTGAGAATGGCCTCTCAGGATACAGGAAATTTTATTCTGACTTCTGCAGCAAGAGAGAGAGAGAAGTATGTTTCAAGATATAGGAGTTTATAGAGTACAGCTGTGATTTAGGTAAAAGGTTTAATCTTTGTTTCAGGGGGAGACACTTTGTCTTGGATGGGTTGAGGGAGTGATGTCACTGGTGAGGGCAGTTTGTGAGAGATGGCTTGTGGAGTGTTTTTTTTTTGGAAGCAGAGGCAATAATAGGATAGCCGTATTTAATATGGAATAAGATGAATCCTTTGTCTATGGCTGCTCTTGCAGATATTGTGGTAAGGTAAGGAGAGATTTTGTTGGCCTAGAAAAAGCAGATGAGGGTGTACTTTGCTTATTTTTTTTAATCTGCTGTTAGTAATTAAGGGTTTGGTTTAGCCGAATCTCCAGATACTTGAAGGAAGGAACTGTCTCAGTTGTGGAGTTGCTTACATCTGCAATGTTAAGACTGGTGTGACTGGGTAAGCCTTTGATGCATGCACTAAACTGCATATAGGATGTAGCCCCAAGGGGCCCCAGTGAGCAAAAATGCTTTTTGAGAGCGAGATGTTTCTAGTTTGATTTTAAATTGTCTGTTAGACGGGAAATCTTTAAACTAGGGTCAGGTTTCTGTACTAATACCTGTTTTGGTCACTTTGTTGAGTTGTAGTCACTTGTCAATGAGGTTAAAGATCTTAGTGTGGTCTATAAAGAGTGCCCCAGTAAGACTGTCTTTGTCAGGGTTTTGCAGTATATCATCAGTTGGGATCCATGGGATAGTCATGGTACTGTGACTTGGCCAGAACCCATGTTATTTTTGTGAAACAATGTGGTATTATTGGATTCATTCAGAAAGATGGGTATATACTGTATCTTCTCTAAGATTTTACCCAGGGTACGTGGCATAGAAATAGGGCAGAAGAGGGAGATACTTTGGAGTTTAGGTTGTTTTGGTAGTATTTGGGGCATTATACTTTTTTTGAAAAACAGAGGTTGTAGGTGTGGGTAACAGAAAGTGTATGGGAAACAGATAAACCATAGAAGGAGGTTATAATCGATAGGTAGGGATCTGTGAGAGTGTTTAGAATTCTGCACTGGAAAGCAGACACTTCACTGGATGTAATGCGTTTACATAAATATGACCTGAAAGCAAGTTATAACAAGTAAAGGAGATGTAGAAAGCTGATGTGCTAAGTTGTTCATACTTGTCACAACAGGATGAAGTTCTAGTAGGAGATAACCTAAAAGATATTATGAATACCCATGACAGATTAAAAACTTAAAAAAATTAGGAAGGGCACAGAGACAAATCCATAGATACAGATGACCTGAATAAATGTCTGCAGCAAGCATGAGTACATCTTTGTTTTTTATTTAAAAATAAATTACGTTCATACAGGGTCTGATAGGTTCACAAGATTTATTAAGATTACAATCAAAGAAGTCTATCAAGAAGTTAAATCACATCACCTAAAACTGTGGGAGACAAAAATCCACCCCATTAAGTAATGTTTATGCAGTTGTTTACTTATATATTTTGTTAGTCAGTTACTTATCCTTTATTAACCAAGTTAGTCTCACTATGCTAGAGGTCTCTTTTCAGTGAAGATCAAATATGGTATTTATAATGACTTGTGGGAACTTGACCAGGACATTGGGTAAGTGGCATTTTTACTTTAATCCCATTGAAAGAAGTATAGTTTATTATGTTAGACATAAAGGTGGGTTAAGTCTCATTCATTCTACACTATATTTAAACTCCTTATACCTTTAATAAGTATATCACTTGAGTGCTTTTAATGCTGTTTCTGTGCTACTTTTACTTTCTGGAATACATACTCAGACTTTTGACCAGATTTATTTTATTCTAAGTAAAGAAAAAAGATCACTGAAGTTGGTCATGATGTGAAGGAATACTAATCAAACTCTATCTGTGGAAGTTAGATGATAGTCCTCTATCAATGGATAGGCACTCATTGTATAATGATGTTATGACTAGATTTTATCATACTGATCCATGGGATAGTCTCACTTTATCTGAAAACTAAGTTCTTGGAACTAGATTTCTTTGACTCAAGCATATTAAGGAATGACCTGACATTTATGGCACTTATTGTTAGTCAAGCTGTCTGTTAAATTGGAGAGGAAGAAAGACAATACTCATTCTGTTTTATGGAAGAAGCATTTAATGTATTTATTTGCTGTAAAACAATTAGAGGTGCTTGGCCTTTGTTGACTAGGTGATATTACTTTCCTTTCCTGTGGTCTATTTAATTTTAGATTTGGTATTTTTCTACCTAAGAAGGCATATATACTACATATATTGCCAGGATTTGTGCTATATCTCTTTAGTTTATAAGGAAAGGTTGGACAGAACATAATTTTTGTACCAAACTCTGGGAAATTTCTTCAACAATGCAAAAATACGTTTTGGCTTTGGCAAAACAGCTGAGGTGGGTGCATTTATACTACTTGTTTCTTTCAGTTTATCTTGCCGCATTTATCGTTTACAATGTCATCTGTTGTCTTTTTGAGATGCAGTGGCCCTAATGCTGTACTCCAGTACCAGTAATGAGGAGGTAATCCAATCATATGAGGTGGAAACAGAACCCACAGCCTTCTGATCTTTCAGGAACAAAGACAATTGTGCTACTTATTAAGTCAAAGATACAACATATCCTTGGTGAAAATTTTCTGTCATTGATCCACTCATCCAGATTGGTTTTAAAGGTTGCCAGGGAAGTACTCTGCTTGATAGGTAAGGACAGCCTATTCCAGAAACAGGATATATATATATATATATATATATATATATATATATATATATATATGTATATATATATATATATATATATATATATATATATATATATATATATATATATATCTGTCATGTCATTTGGTCTAGGTCTCTAGAATGGGTGCTTACTTTACCACTAGTTCTATTTAGGTTAAGGAGTTCAAAGAGTGCTAGGTCATTTATAGTATGGAAGTCTGAGAAGAGATTATTGTTGCAAAGTCTTCATAATACTGAATAGAAGGATGTAACTTTTAGTCTATTAGTGGTGTTAAGGGCACTGAGACCTGAGATCTTTTTAGTATGGAATCGTTGACATCTGTCAAGCTGATAAAGTGCTAAGTGAGTTATATGACAAAGGTTGCATTATATTCAATTATGATCCTAATAATGGATGAATAAATCGGGACTATAAATTCTTTGGACATTGTTGAGATACCATGCATGCTAAGTTATGCAAGACAGAAGGATTTTCTAACCACCACAGCAGCATGGTTAACACAGTAAACCTTAAATGACCTTTTTCAGAGGTGAGTTAGAATCACTGCATGGCGGAATGATTTGAGATGCCCTATTTTTCAGGACTGTCAGTTGCATAGAACAAGAATTACTTAAATGTGTTTTGTAAAATGTTTATTACAATAACATTGCCAAAAGAAGATCTTTTTTGTTTTACTCAGTACTAGGAAGACCATGGGGTAAAGTTGGAACAGACTTGTTTCAATGTCAAGAAATGCTGTATCGAAGTCTCTATTATTTTAAACTTTGGAAGCTGTGAATTCAGTAGATACTGCAGATAAAGGTATTATAAATGCTCTAAAATCTATATTCTCAGGACATGGAATTCCAGATGCTGCAATATCAGATACTGATCTATGCTATGAAAGCATGGATTTTTAAAGATGTTCAGAACAATGGGAATTTCAGCTTAACACACCTACTCTGTAATGTTATTAGCCCAATATCCATGTACAAAAAGTTATATAGACACTTAACATCTGAAGAATAAATCTTGGAGCATGACACAAGGATTACAGTGCGTCTTTACAGGAGTATAGAAACAGTCTACTGTAACATGTTTGTATTTTGGCAGCTTAGTCACTTGTGCAGTTTGTAGACAAAACAAGGAAGATATCTACGTCATTGTCGATGTCTGAGAATCATTAACACATACAAAAAGAGACTGAAAGAAAGCCAGCCAAGACAAATATTTATTATGATGGAAATATGACACAGCTATCATTTCTAATGGAGAGAAATAAGTTGATGATTCAAAACAGTTCTGAGGGGAAGCAGCCAGAAGCAGATGTGGTGAGAGAAAGTGATAGAAGTTAGTATTATTTGATTGCTTAAGATTATTCTTATCTGCAGTTTTGACAGACAGCTATATAACACAAACAGGAAACCCTTGGTGATAGTAAATATATCTCACTCAGATGAGTAATTACGTGTTGGTACTCGTAGAAGTGCAGAAGTGTCAAAAGAGCAGGCGATGGTCATATGAGGACAGCTATTCTTCTGAGATAACATAACAAGAGAAAGTACAAATGAACTATATCAGTAGTAACTAAGAATACGGAAGTGATATCTCCATAATATTCACTGTATTGTAAACAGATAAACATCCAGCAACAAGTGATACAAAGACCTTAAAGTACTGCATTGCTTGCCACTGTCCCTAAGACTCATTAACAATCATGTAAGCTTTGTGAGACGCCTGCACGATTACAGAGTGTTAGCTCTACTCGACAGAGGCACTGGGAACTAAGGTCGGGTGGCACAATGCCAGGGTAATCCTATGGGCTAGGCTTGTAAAGGTACCAGGCCCATTAGCCTAGTACACAACTATGAATCTATAAGCAGCAGAGGTCACTGAATATGCATACTGGTTGTCATACTTACACATATGTAAGCACAGGTTCATAGCCAGCAGCAGTGTTGGTGGCAATGAAATGGTGTAGGGACACATGAGCCCACAATGCAAACAAAATTGTTTGCCTGTAGGCAAAACTATTGTGCAAGCATGTGCGGACAGCTTATATAAAGTAAGGGCAAGTTGATTATAAGAAGTGAGATGCAGGGGACAGTAAATAGATAGAATGCACACAGAATACAATGTTAATAGTGCAGACATAAGTAGGAGGGGAAGGTAAATAGAGAAAATGGACTGAGTTAATGTCATCAAATGTGATTATGTCACATAGAAACATTTTAACTCATTAACACCTATGTGGTGCAGAAGGTCACGCCTCTAGCAGCCTACACATATTTTGCATTCCAGAGCATTTTCTGAAAAATAAACTTAAAAAACATGAGATAAAAATGTAAATATTTTGTGAACAATAAAAACTATTAAAACTGTACAAACAGGAATGTTATCTGTAAGAATGCTGTAATGGTTAAGGTGGTTGCCTTACAAACACAAGGTGCAGGGTTTGATTTTCAGGTTTGAAGTGAAATCAGCAAGGTTTAAAATGACTCACAAGAGCTATTAGCCTGGTACTTAGATAAGGAATATTCTTTATACTGATAATAATCAGTATATTCACTGTCTTTTCCATAAATAATGCAACATATTATAATGCACACAAACTCCAAATTAGATTTTTTTTTAACTTTTGCAAATTTTCATATCTTGAACAATATACATCCTAAACATATAATGTTAGAACATTTTTGTTAATCAGACATAACCTTTCACATTACAACAAGAAATTCCTACATTTCTGAGACACTTACAGAAATATGAAAACATATGCTTAATTGTATAATTAACACTAAAAATAATACTGGCTATCTCTCAAGATGTGCAACTTACAGTGCAAATATTAGAGTCAGTTTTCTTCAACAACATTTAAGGTTTAACTAATGTCATGCAACAATTTGTAAGTCACCTGGATTTGGAAGTGTTAAGTACGTATGTAAATATTGTTTATTTTCATAATTACTAATAACCAACTAGCAATATTTTCAGTATGGTGTGCTATAACCCAGTATTTTCAGTAAATTGTCCTGTCTCTCACATCAGTGTTTCATACCATACACCTCAATAAAATGTAGATCACTCAGTTATGAAAATATGAGTAATAATTGTCTAACAAAGATTAATTTCTTTACTGCAGGAGATCCTAGACTATCAATCTTAGAGTCATTTTATTAATAACCCTTTACCCTTTCCAATACTGCCTATTATTAGCTGGTAAGTCACTTAGTTAAAAAAAGGCATTTTAGGATTGAGTGAGTTAAACAAAAATGCTTACATATTGATGTAATAATAGTTAATTCTGTTCCCAAATCTTTATCCATGTACATAACTAAACACGGACAGCTTAACAATGGTAATAAGAGGGATACACTGCAACACTGTAAGAAAGAGGAGTAAATGTGATATTAATGTTGATAAAATGCTAAGTTGAGATGACAGTTGTGGCAATGGATACATTAGGGACTATTCATATAAAGTGCAGTTTTTGAATATGATATGTATGCTCAGAGAATGTATCTGTGATAACTGACAGTAGTGCTGTGTTCTCTATAAACAAGAAGAAATGTGTCCTGCACATCAGAAAGAGACATATTTTACCATTTGTTGTCATTTGGTCAGCTATAGATAGACGTTATATTTCCTTGACACATTTATTCATTTATTTTTATTTTATTTGACCTTTGTTTACTGGGAGAGTCTGACTAGGTCAGAAATAACCTATTTTCAGCAGACGCCTGGGGAGAAAAGCTTCAGTTACAGACTGAAATGTACAAACTTTATAAATAGAAAAACACACTATTACAATAAATACAAGTAATAGATATTTTGTGATAAGGTAGAAGACTAGACATCTTTATAAACAAAAGACACATATATTACAAGAAATGCATGTTATAGGTACAGTGTTAAATGTGGAGGCAGTTAGGCTAGGGATAGTGATGAGGGAGAAGCACTTACTTGGGTAGGAGAAGGAGAGGGTTTGTGGGAGGGAGGGAGGGATAGTAGGAGACATGGAGAGAGAGAGAGAGAGAGAGAGAGAGAGTGAAGGAGAGCTTAGCATGGTCTGGAGGAACAGATTAGCCTGGCACAACCAAGAATTGTTCATGTGTTGTTTTAGTAAAGTTTTAAGGCAGGTAGGTTAGTAATAGTTCTTATAGGTTATGGGAGTGAATTCCATACTTTTGCAACTTGCAACATAGTGAGAATATAGGTCTTTGTCCAGCTGTCTTAGCGGGTTTGGAGATAGTGAGAAGCTCTTTATCTGTAGACCTAAGCATTCTGTTTGCATTGTAAGGTTTGATGAAGTTATTTACAGCTGGACAAGCTAGGGGGTTTTACACCATGTTGTGGAGTGTTAGTAGTTGGACATATAGTAGTTGGTTGGGGAATTCTAGCCAGTTTAATTTGTTTAGTGATATATGGTGGTGTGTTCTTGTTTTTGAGTTGGTGGCAAACTTGGCTATTTTATTATAGCACTGTTCCATTTTGGATCTAGAGAAGTTCTGTATGTTGATAAGTATAGATGTGCCATAAAGAAGGGAGGGTAGAAGGAAAGTTTTGGTGAGGGTAATTTTGGTTAGAGTTTAGGGGCTGTTTGTTTCTGTAGAGTGCGCCAAGTTTCTGATGGGTTTTCTTTATGTTTTGTTAAACATGGAGATCAAATCATAGGTGGTCATCTATAACAACACCTAGCAGCTTGGTGTGGTAGATTATTTTAACAGTGGTGTTGTCATCAGAGAATTTATTTTAAAATAGTTTAGATCAGTAGTGCAGTATTTTGGCTGAAAAAGAAGCAGCTTACTTTTTTCAGGTTAAGGAATAGCTGGCAGTCAGTGCACCAGGATTTAACAGCAGAAAAAAATAGTTGTATATCAGAGAGAAGCTGGGGTAGTGTGGGAGGAGTGCAGATTATTTTGGAATTGTCTTTATATTGTATAAGTGTTTCACTAGTAAAGATAGTACATAGGTTGTTAGTGAATATATTGAAAAGTAGGGGTCCTAAGATGGATCCTTGTGGGACTCTGATGGGATTTAGTAGAATGAGGGAGATAACATTTGACCATTTTACTGCTTGTTTTCAAGTGTGTAAGAAACTGTAGAGACATTTTAGTGTGGGAGGAGTAAGTCCTAATTCAGAGAGTCTGTTCAAGAGTAAATGAGTGGGGCACGGTGTTGAATGCCTTTGAGAGGTCAAGAACTAGAGCAGACACATATCAACCTGTGCCTGTAGCTCTGTTTACAGATTCAGTGGAGGCTAGGATGGCTGTTGATGTGCTGTAGTCAGGATGAAAACCATGTGTGTTTGTAAGGAGGTTGTTATGCTGTAAGTGTTTCAGCAGTTGAAGGTGAATACATTTTTCCAGTATTTTAGAGATTGGAGGGAGTATGGCTTTGGGGTGAAAGTTTGTACGTCCTTTGTGAATGGGGGATGATATGGGACTTTTTCCAGATACTGGATCTGTAGATTCATATATAGATCGATTGATTAAGATGCTGACTGGGTATGCTATGGAGTTGGCATGCAGGGGGGAGGATGTCAGCAGAGGTAGCGCAGAGTTTGATTTTGTGTAGTAATCTTTTTATGAGGCTTGTAGGTATTGATTGCAGAGAAAAAGTGGCTTGGTTCTCAGAAGGAGGTTTAGGGCCATGAAGGTGTGGAGTGTCTGTTCCAGATGAAGGAATGTGTTTAGGGGTATATTTAGAGAGGACGAAGGGCGGGTGTTGGGGGTTTTAGTGATCAAATCAGCTATAGATTTTATGAAGTGGATGTTAAAGTCTTCTGCAATTTGAGAAGGAGGGGCATTGAGTGAAATCCTGCAGTCTTTTTAGTTTCAGGGTGAAGTAGGGTTATTATTGCAGACCAGAATTTATTTGGATTGGTTTTATGTTTGCTCTGTAGGTGAGTATAGTATAAATTGCTTATTTTTGGTGACCTGTTTTTTTTTTGCTTGTTTGCATAGTTGCTTGAAATGAATTAGATCTTGTTCATTTTTTACTTGGCTTCCATAGACCCCAGACTCCATCCCTTTTTATCATTATGTTTTTACATTCCATAGGTAACCAGGGGACAGGACTGCTTTTGATTCTTTTAGTACAAACTGGAGCTAAGGTGTCTAGTAATTTTAGGAAAAAATTGTTAAAGTAGTGTATTGCCTCATCTAATGGCAGTTCCTTTATTGGTGACCAGTTTATTTTGCAAAGTAGATTGTTAAGCTTGTCTTTAGAGAAATTAGTAAGTTTACAAACATATTTTAGGGTGTGTATTTTTAGCGGGTGAGTGTTAGCTTGAATGGCAAAAGTAGGTAGATGGTCACTTAGGGAGTTTGGATGGATACGAGCAGTGATAAAGTTAGAAGGGTATGATACCAGGATCCAGTCTAAGGTAGACTGTTGAGTGTAGTGTTTGTTGTACCTAGCAGGACAGAAGATAAGTTGTGAAAAGCCATATAGGTTGATGTTTGTGGGTAGTTGGGATGTGACAGTTTGCCAGTCTATGTTTATGGCTCCTAAAATTATAGTTTCATGTTGAATCATTTGGGTGGCCCAGGACAGGATGTCTTCTAGAACGGGAGTATTTTGACCTGGAGGATGTAGAATACAATTATGCAAATTTGCTTTGTTTTATTAAGGTTTAGGAAGGATATGAGTAATTTTGCTGTGGGAAAAGTAGGAGTGCCATTTGTGTATGATGTGATATTAAGATATTCAGGCTAGAGCAATGTCTTGCCTCCACCTTTTTTATGGGTTCTGTATAACCTGAGCATGTTGTAGTTGGGAGGTAGGAGTTCAGAGTCAAGTATGTTAGGTTTCAGTAAGGGCTAGTATATCAGGTTTGTACTGATCTATCCAAACATGAAGGTGGGATATTTTGTTGCCTAGGTTTCTGATGTTAAGGGTCTTAAAGTTTAGTTTTTTAGGAGATGTTCTATTGGCTTGATTAGTAGTGGGACCAGGGTTAGGGCTGATGTTACCTCATTGTGACAGAAGCAAGATTAGATAGGTGTATATATTATTTAGTTTTTTTGGGGAGGTACTGTAGTTGTAAGAGGTATGAGGTGGAGCTAGCTATGAGCAGAGTCTGGGAGTTCAGGGACAGAGTAATAATGTAAGCTGTATAGAAATAATTGAAGGGAGATATTTTCAAAGTTGTTATGGTATCTTTGGTAGTTGGAAGTAAATGTATCAGTGGAGTAACTATTTTTGGTATAAGCCGTGGAATTGATGTACCGTGTGTAAGTATTATTAACACAGAGGTTATTGTGGCTAAGTGTATTATTTTGTAGTAGTTGTGCATGTTTGAGAAGTAGTTTGGTGTGAGTTGCTTAATGTGTGGAGTATAAGGGGTGGAGTAAGAATGTACTTTGGTGTATATAGTCTTGGGATCGGGATTGTGTATTATAGGATGACTGTTTTTGTGGTGATAGGTATAAGGGTAAATTTGGATGAAGATGTGATTGGTTAACAGAAGAAAGGGTGGAGCTTATATGAGTATAAATGTATGAGTAGTGGGGTATGGGGATTTGGGGGTAAGGTTAGGGAATGGAGTGAGTCCGAGTGAAGTGGGGCAGAATGGAGCGGGCAGAAACCAGGCAAAACCAGGTGACTGATATACAGAGCAGCTGCCTGTTCTCTTTTACTAAAAAAAAAAAAAAAAACATCTGTTAATTCTACAGACCACGGGTCAGTGTACAAACTCCAGTTTAAAGTAGCACCTTTCTGTGGTATTTAGTAAGCTTTTCAAGAAGTAATACTACAAAAGAGGCTATAGTGACTAATATAAGGAGGGTGGTGATGGGGAGCAGATTATTGCTAACTCCCAGCTGGTGTGCACACCAATAGCTGTTTCTACAGACAAGCAATTTAAATTAGCAGTATACAGCTCTTTTCTTGGTGAGGGATAATAACATACATTGCTGATGAGCGCATTTTAAGGTTGGTGTGGCATTATGGATGTTAGTTGACTTATTCAAGCCAGCGCAGACTTTGTTGCAGGGGGAATGATTAGTTTGCAATGGAGAGACAGTAGATTTGAGTAGCTTTGTTCACTGAAGTTGCTGGAATGTGAACATTCATATTTAGTTTGTAAGACATTTCTCCCATGCTCCTCGTTTCTTTTAACATTTCTCAAAATTCTAGCTGGGACCCCTAAATACCCTCTTTACTGACCACCACCAGCTTTAATACTCAAATCTTTCATGAAACATTGAAGTCGAACCACCTTGAGTGGGGCACATATCCATGCAGTGACTGCAAAGGATGCTTCACAATGCAAGAAGTGAAATCAGACAGAAGGTTAAGTTGTCAATTTGCACAAACTGTGCAATTTCACACACAAAATGTCTCCAAAACACATTCAGCCCAACAGACCATCTGTCACTGTTTCCTTCTTCTACCTACTTTACACAAAAACATATTGCATGTGCCGTAACCCTACTCATAGCATCAACTCAAACACATTTCAATGAAGCCACTCGGGCATAGACAAGCATGTGTTTTACATTCATGTGCTTCCTACACAGTAATATTCATGTGCATCCTGAACAGTAATATAATAACACTCAGACTACACATGTGATAAATGACAACACAGATCTGATAACACTGCAGTAGTTCCAGGTCTAAAATCATAAATGGATCACATCAACTACATGATTATATAAGGCATACCTACAAGAAATTACAGTCAACACTACCATAACAACATGTAAACAACATATACACACACAAAAGAATCCTAACACAAGCCCAATTGTACTTTATGATCATCTTGCATAATGCCATACAGTAAGAAATGTTATGTAGGTCATCATGTTTTATAAAGCTGTAGTGTGAAGAAATCAATTACATTAATTCTTAAATGTTTGGAGGAAGGCATGCAATGCAGTTCATTCTTATTTGGAAATTAGGTAATGGCTGTAAACAATCAATGACATAGGCAAGATTTGCATCTTGCCAGACTCGAACACATACTAGGACATAGATCAGAAAGATGTGTATCAACCAATGATGCCACAGAAATAAGCATACTGTGTGTTTTATGATAAACACACTTCAAGGGCTTACAGCACCTCCCTATGTGCAGGGGCACCAGGATTTGAACTGGGAACCACTTGATCTGCAGTCAAATGCTTTTCCACTGAGCTATATCCCCATTCCACAGAGAGGTGATAAAACCTGACTAGTGTTAAAACCTGTCTACTCTTTCCGTAACAGAGGATGGTTTTGATCTGTCGACCTCTGTGTTATGGGTCCAGCATGCTTCCGCTGTGCCACTCTGCTGTTCTAGTAGAGATTACCCTATTGTAATGGGTGTGGATCCCTACCATGGAGGCTGATGGCTTAAAAATGTTGGCCTCTGACCATGCAATAAATATTTCCTTTGCCCAAGCCACTCTTGTCTGACACAGTTATCTGAGAGACATACAGACAGACAGATGTTACCTGATTCAAATACTTGCATATCGTACTAAACATTCTATAGAGTTAAGTATTGACTGTGTATCAAATACATCACAGCACTAGATCTTGTCACAAATAAATTAAATTAATGTGTGAGATAATAAAGGACATTTGACAATAATTTGTACAGTATGATTTTGTCAGAATGATGACATGGAGGTAACTATGTTAATGTGCCCATAGTTGAGAATAGTGCAATATCAATGTTTCTCAGCCAAGAAGCTGTTCCTCTTGTTTTGTACAACAACATCATGCCAGAAATGAGCCACAATCTGTCTGTGTAGAGATGCTTTACACATTTTTTCTGAATACATGTGCTGCACGAGCAGTCACACCACAACATTCACAAAACAGCTATTTCAATGGTAGGAAATTACAAAATCAGTTTATATGTCTTTCTCCAAAGTAAAAACTGAGAATAACAACATCATGCAGTGTTGTTTCTGTAATCTCGGTACATTCATATACGGTTGCCATTTGCTGGATTTGAATTGCATGGTATGTAAGTCCACTGACTAACAACATAAGTATGAATCATGTGTACCACAGTAGAAGTCTTAACAAAGCCGTGAGACTTGGCCTGTGTGAAGTTATTGCATCATATGATTGTGCTGCAAACAATTTGTATGAGATAAAAAGGATGGAGGAGGTTTCTTCCACTGTAATTGTACTCATTATAACAGTTGTAGATGTCATTCATGTATAACAGCATTAGGACATGCAAGGCTTACATTCAATCAGTGTGGGGTTCGAACAACTGGCTACGTGATGACTGAAGCAACATGATATTGTGAAGAATGAATGCACCACAGTGTAGTGTATTGCTAAAACTCTGAGATATATGGGTCTTTGAAGCAGTGACATCATGTTATTGCTGCAAGGGATATCTGTACCTGTAATTTCTTTAAATCATTGTTGCTATAGGTCTATCTCTCACACAACATCATACCCAAACACATTTTCGATAGCATGTTCATAGGTTCTTACGTTCATAGGCAAGTACTTGGCTTGCTGTACTTGTGGGCCATTTTAAGGCTAACCAATATTCCTTCCAAAGGTGAGAATCATACCCTGTATTTTGTTTCGGTGAGGTAAACACCTTAAGTATTATGCCAACTCCCAATCCGTACAATAAACACAGGTGTGTACTAGGCTAGAAGACCTTGAGAACCATTTTAATCCTAGCCAATTTCCCTTAATAAGAATTAAACCCTGTACCCGTTTTCTGTAAGGTAAGTACCTTAACCATTATACCGATCCCAACTTCAATGTAACCATTATGTTTCCAGATTGGGTGTTCCTTTAGAGTAATACAAATTTATAGGTAACCCTTTGCCAGTGAAGATATGTATCCTAAGTGGAAGTTTACATAAGGGGTATTGTCACGGACACACTTGTACATGCCAGTATACACAATCACATTAGTTAAGTAATGTTGGATTCAAACCCCCTACCTATCTAGTTACATAATTAATACAGCACAGAATTACCTGCAAGCACCACAGGAGAAGTCTGACTTGTAAGGGTAGAGAGTGCACTGTTGACATGATGACATTATCAATGTGATGCAGAGAAGGTGTTTGTGGTAGAAATGGGATAAGGGGATGGGGTCTTCCTCTCCCACATTTAAATCTTCCCTAACAGGAAGCTATATGTACCTGATATCGTAGCAACACACTCAATTTCAGCACTCTGAGAAGTGAACCTCCTAGCTGTCTAGTTACACTATCTAGAGAACACAGTATTAGCAAGTGCCCCAGGAAAAGCCTAAAACTTATTGGGACAGAGAGTGTGCTCTTAATAGGATGACCTTGTCATTGTATTGCAGAGTGGATGTTCATGTTAAAAGTGGAATAATGTGCAAAGGGGGTTGCATCCAAAGTTAATTTCTTCTACTGAGTGGAAGTAGACAGAGCATATCTGTTGTTTAGTCCTTACTTACCTGTCACTGGAACCACACACTCACACACACACACACACACACACACACACACACACACACACACACACAACTGAAACTTCTGCCTAACTATTTACAGAATCTAGAGAACACAGTATGAACTGCATGCACAGCAAGAGAAGTCTGACTTTATCAATCTGAAAATGAACATTTGGAAGTCGTAAAACTTCACTGTTCAGACAATCAGTTACTGTGCCTCACAGTTTCTGGGATAAATGCATGTGTCTGGACAGGCCAGCATAACAGCACCATGCTTGTCCCATGTAATGACATACTTTTCTGATAACGTCTATATAGCATTGTGACAATAGAAGGTACTGTCACCCATGCCAGGGAGAAGTAGGGCAGTGGATTTATGATTTGTGCCAGCACAGCTAGCTGGAATTTTGTAAATAATTATATGGCATTTGCATATCAAGCTGATTTGCACAGATACTTGTGCTGAAAATGTATTTGTGAGCTCTGTTTGTGTTAATTGTGTTAAAATATATCAACAGGGCACCCTGCTGAAATGAAAAAAGTGCTCATATATTATGGTATCTGAATTAAATGTATATGTTTTAATAGAGGACATTGGCACAGCAATGATTAAAAAGCTGGCTTATTTTAAGTAAAATAAGGGAAATGTAAATGAGCTGGTAAATCATAGAATGGTACCCCACAGTGCTGAGTAGGCCCAAAGGCAGTAGTTCCAGGAGCAGACATTTTTTGTTAGCTTTTGTAAAGAAGGGGGGAAGTGTTGTAAATGTTTCTGGATCATAGCCATTACCATAAATGCACTAAAGGTGTATTGTAGCAGTCTGCTAAAGTCCTGTCTCAAGCTTGAAAAGGAAGTACTGTGGGGACCTAGATTTGGGTGACCAGATGAGGTCATTTTGCAAGTCATATTGTATATTATATTTTACAGGGAGTAATCTCAGAAGTATTCTGTCTGGGAAGCCTGACTAGAAAGACTGCTTGTGTATTTCATCTTGCCTTGGCCAAGTAAGTTATTAGGGAACAGTATAATTATCTTAGATTCAGTCAGGAATATAGTGAAGCTTAGTTTCAATATTGTTTTTCTTTATTTGTTTGAGTCTGTCCTACAACGTTGTTTTCAATATTTTCTGTGATTTGAACTTGGTGGTTTACTATGAATATATATATGTGTGTATATATATATATATATATATATATATATATATATATATATATATTCGGTATTTTCATGTACTTTTATTATTTATTATTAAATATATTTATTACTTTTATTGTGGCTGGTTCCTGTAGAGAGTATCTAACCTTTAAGATTACTTATATGTATTTGGTGACATTGTGTGGCCCACCCAAGAAGGCATAGCCATCTTGGTGAACTACAACCATTTGTATTAGTATTAATATTGCACAGTATAATTGGACATACTTTGATAAGGGCCTTAGAATAGCTGATTGTGAAGTGTCTGGTGGCAGTGACAACTACCTTATACTCTAGGCAGAAGGGGGCACATCAGGTAAACCTATGCCAGCCTTTCCCCGGTGTGTGTGTGAAAATAAAATCTCTCAGTGTGTGTGTGTGTGCCATCTACTTGGGGCAGAGACATGAAGCACTGGGTTTACAGAGAGGATGCTGGAGGACTTGCTTGGACACTTGGTGAGGGCCTAAACATACAGCTGTACCAGTGGGGAGTCTTATTGGGGATCTGGAGGGTGACAGATATAAAGACATCCAGACACTGGGCTGAGTGTGTTCCCTGTGTGCTTTTAAGGGAGATTGTTCTTGATATAGTGACATCTACATCTGGAAATGTTGAGTGTATCCATCTGTATTCCAAGTGCATGTCCCTCTCCAATGTCAGTGGTGAGGATTCAGGCTCTTTGATTACTAGCCTAGCATAGCATGGGGATGACACATATTGGTGCCCATCACATATTGGTACCAGTGGTGGGCTTCACATGTTTAATTGGTGGCAGGGGTGGGATTATCACACACTCACTTATTGTTGAACAGTAGTGTGGATATTGAATCCCTGTAGCCTGTAAGCAGCAGTCATTAAAGAAGGTGTTTGTACTCTCAAGCAGCCACAAAGTAGAATTTCACAGCTTCATATCACAATAGTTTTATTTATTTATTTTTTGTTAGCTTAGATAGTCAGCAAGAGCAGGCAAAGATGTCAGCAGATGATTATGGCAAGCTGACAAGGAACCAGTTGGTTCCAGATGTGCCAAGGCAAAGAACTGGGGCATGCCAACCTGACGAAAGGAGAAATGATTGCAGCCTTAACCACAGCTGCCAGGAAGACAACCAGACTGGCATTGGGGATGTACAGCTCTCAGAAAAAGGACAGTTCGACTTTTCCTCAGAGGACTTAAAAATCTGTCTGGAGTTATAGAGACTCAAACTGGAGGTCAAACATTTGGAATTAGAATCAGCAGAGAGATTTCAGCATTTGGAGGTTGAAGTGGAATCAGCAGAGAGACTGTAATGCTGGGGAGCCAAAGAAAATGAGAGGCAGAGGCAATATCAAAAGGAATGCTGACTCTTCTCCAGGGTCATGTAGGTAATGGGGAAAGGAGTAACCATACCCCAGAAGCAATAAAGGTCAGTAAACTTTTTTCTCAGTACCAAACAGATTATAATTTTTGATGGTTTTATTCATCTATCTGAAAGAGTATGCAAACAGTATAATGTTGACTGAGGGCTCTGGGTACATTTTCTCACTCCCTTTCTCCATGGTAAAGCTTTACTATTGTTTCTAAATTGTCTGATACTGATTGTTTACATTATGATCAAGTTAAGCACTGCTTATTACACTGTTTTAAGTTAACACCTGAAGCTTACAGAAAAAGTTTTGTGAGCGTAGACTCAAGGCAGATGGAAGTGTATGTTATTATATTGCTGAACTAAGCACGTATTTTCATAGGTGGGTGAGTTGGTGTCAGGCCACCACTTTTGAAAAGCTGGCAGACCTTTTGATGAAGTAACAAACCCTTAGCACTTTGCCTGAGGACATGAGAATCTGGTTGGCAGACAGGGAAAGCTACTCTGCAATTGAGTTGGGGAAAAAGGGAGACCTATACCTAGAAAGCAGGACATCACTTCACAAGAAAGGGATGCCCAGTGCTGCACATGGATATAAAGGAACCCATGGTGGTTAGTCTAAACTGTCTCAGCAGAGTTTGCCAGTAACAGAAGAAGTCACTAGTTCAGCTACACTGCCAAGATCAATGATTAAATGTTCTAAATGTAACCAGTGGGGCCATGTAGCATATCGACATCCATGGAGACAAAGTGAGGAACAAAAGATGGGGGAGCCAGCAAGTGAGAATAACAGAATGCCAGTGGTAAGTTATCTGGATACAACAGGGGTACCAAACTACTGGCAGAGGGAATACAGGTCACTGCCAAGAGAGACACAGCCTCTGATATAACCATTGTGAAGCTAGCAGTGGTTAAAGAGGAGCAGTACTTGCTTGTGCAGTCCACTCCAGTCATAGGAGGGATCCCATTCCAAATATCTTTGGCCAGGGTTCACCTTGACTGGGAGGGTGGAAAAGGAAGCAAGCAAGTAGGTGTATTTGAGGATAGCCCTGCAGATGTCTAGATAGGGAATGATTTTGATAATGCAGTACTTTGTGTGCATGGAGTGACACGCAGTCAGGCTTGGAGACAGGCATGTTGGTCTGGTAGCCTGGGGAAGACCCAGACAGACTGGATCCCAGAAACCAGGAGTGGTAATATGGCTACTTCAGGGAGAGAGCTACCCTGTAGCAGTGAGACTGAAGGTGAACCAGAGCTGCTGGTGGGTAATGATGATCCCTTGGACAGAGTGACTCCAAGGGCAGAGGTGAGTACCCAGACTGACAGTGATGCACCGCTGTCAGAAGAGACCAGAAGTCCTGTGGAAGGGGAGCTGAGGAGGGTTACAAAGAGACTCCTGAGACAGGCTCAGCTCTCACACCCTACATTACAAGGCTTGAGGGATGTAGCTAGGGAGGCACCTGATTCTCAAGGAAAAGGGGAATCTGTATACTGGAACAAAGGGTTACTGTATAGAGAGTGGACACCTGAGGGGGAGCTTGAAGGTGAGGTAATATAGCTGTTGGTAGTGCCCAGAGCCTACTTTCTGGCACTTCTAACCATAGCCCATGACATTCCCTTTGCAGGCCATATGTGCATAAAGCATACCAAGAGATATATTATGCAGAACGTTTATTGGCCTGGGATTTCCAGGGATGTAAAATATCCCAACTAACAAACTAAAACAATGAGTAAAAAAGTCACACAGGAAAACCAACTGGTTAAAAAATACAAAACGAAAAATTTAGCAAAGCTCATGTTGCCTCTGATACAAGAGGTTTAAAGTATCACACAGTGGAAAGTTTAGCTTTGCTAGACTTTTCCTTTTGTGTTTTTTAACCAATTGGTTTCCCTGTGTGACCTTTTTACTCATTGTTTTAGTGTGTTAGTTGGGATATTTTGTAAACACCCTAATGTTTATGGATATCAGTTGGGTACAACAACCATTGTGTTTCCAAAAGTCAAACATTCCTCTTATGCTGTGTTGATGATGCCATAAGAAAGCAGAAACATGCATGTCCACAGCTAGAGGGGTTTGGCTTTATTTGCCTGAAATTGTCCATAAATAGACTTAAAAATAAAATTAAAAGAAAAAGCCTTTGGCATTCAGAATTGCCATTTAGTTGAAACACCTGATATCCTTAAAGGGTAATTTGGATATATCCCATGTTGCCTCTAATTATAAAGAAGTGGAAAAATCGAGACAGTGATAGAGATACTCAAAGAATGTTATATATTTTTTTCTGGGTCATTTTTAGCATCCCAGGGATTTGTTAATGCCATGTTTGTTCTGATAAGTAATCTGTCATGCTTTATACAATCATGTGTTTACAATATGGAGAAAGCAGGGGTTGAAAGTATAACCATGACTGAGATATAAGCAGGATGAAGGTGAGCTATTAAGATATGTAGGCAATGCTTACACACATAATAGTAATGTAAGTTAAACGTTAAATATGGCTTTCACATACTTCTGGATTCAAACCCTTGACATTATGACACAAGAATATCAAACACATATAAATTATGTCAACAGACAACACAGGAAATGTTAATTCAGAACCTTAATTTTACTGGTTTTATGGGACAGTCACAAAACAAAACAATAAGGCAAGAGATAAAGTAACCATCAGGCTTCACCACAGTAATGACAATTCTAACATTACATTAGGTATACATTACAGCCAGCAGTATAACAAATGATCCAGTGCAGAACAGAGATGTGGTATGCTAAGGTGTCTCATGATTTACACATTTGCCAAGAAGGAAAGAATATTTAGGCAGCATGCTTGCTAACAATGTTTGCAACTGAAATATCATATGTGCTGTACATTCAACTTTTAAATCTCTTTAAGAGAAGATTAGCCTGACTGTACATGGTGCAGTGAGACTAAGCACAAGTAGCATGAAGGGCAACAAACTAATCTGGCCAAAGGCAAAAACATGCAAGATTTTGCTATAAGCTGTGCACTTCTATATATCGTAAGTTACAGGTGCAAAACCAGACAGTGCAACAAATGCAGAGGAAAAGTCTAATGACACAGAAGGGGGAAGATACATAGACAGGGGGTAAGGGAGGTAGGGACCAAGTAGATTCAGACAGAAGAAGGATAATGGTGGCTCAAAACAATGTGTAGGCCATAGCTACTCATAAAATAGTGTAGTAAAATGCCTGGATTAGAAACCTTGAAAGTATGCATAAATCAATCTATACATCTGATCGTTATCTCATGACACCACAAAGGAAATCCTACTTCACACACTTTAAATCACACACTTGGAAGGGCAGTAAAAATATACTGAAGCAGAAAGGATGAGCAGAGAGAAAGTGAGATGGAGAGAGAAATAGCAAGAGTTTGGTTTATAGTACATTTAAGACCCGTTTTGTGGTGTGTTACTTTTAGGTTTTTCCTCATTATTAATCTATCATGCTCTGTACAATAAAGTGTTTGCTACAGTGAGCAAGAAAGGGCAGGAGAGTATAAACAAGATTAAGACATGAGCAGGATAATGATGGATTACTAATACTCCCTGCTGGGGAAGGAATGTTTTTGCAAGTATTTTCTTGCTGCACTATACAAATGTTTTGTTAGTGAAATGTAAATGGAGACAAATACAGATGTTTTCAGTTAAACATATGATAGAAATCTAAAATTATGTGAAATGATATCTTGACATACAGCTGCAATCAAATCCATGACAATAAGCCAAAACATCACCCTACAGTGACAGGGGAATTATCTCAACACACTACACAGGAACTTCTAATTCATTACATCCAGCAGCCTAACAACTGTTAGAGTAACTGTTTCAAAGTACTATGAAGGCAATTTATATGATGGATTGATCTCCACACGATGGAACATTTGAAGGTATGCATAATGTCTGTCATGCATTTAACGATGTACAACGATGCACCTTTGTGCTCTAAATGGAAAACCAGACCTACAGTCACCAGACATATTTGCAGCAGTAAAGCTAGAAATATGGGTCTGAACTGGCACCAAATTCAGATCTCTCATATAACAGCCTGTGCACAAAGTTGCACAGCTCTGTTAGCTGTAGTTATGCAATTGGAAGCACAGCAATGGCTTGGCAGACACATTTTCAGTGATTACATCAAAAAGAACACAAGGTGTGAAAAATGACAATGAAATTTGGCCATGTATGGTGATGAAATCATTGACACATGTTCTAATGTAAAACAATGAAATGCTTTAGGGTGTTTGTTATAATCATGGTTGTTTGGAGGAACAATGGTGCAACTTGTGACATATTGGCCTGTTAGGATTTACACACTGGTAAGATTAAGTAGTATCACCTGGGAAATGAACCTGTGAGAAAATAAATGATAAAGTGTTAATCTTTACATAGTAACTGTCAGTGTCACATGAAAAGTTATTTTAACACTGTAATTGGAGATATAGCAATGTAACAAAGAATAGAAATATACTTCAGAGATGCCTAAATGTCTATGACTTTACTTAGTCATGGGACTGCATTTCTATGTGAAAGGTAGTATTTCTATTTGCAAATACACCTCAGATGTATGGAGTTGCATAACCTGAGTAAGACATTATATGTTAGGTTACATACATACTTCATAACACATACTGCCATGAACATATATGTATGATATGTGAGAACTCATTAATTATAACAAAAATATTATGCACATCATATATATGGATGTACATTCTACATAATATATCATTGTCATGTTTGACATACTATACACATATCATATTGGACCTCTATAGCAAGCAGTAATGATACATTTGTTGCAATATACATAGCTATGATACTCGTGCATTTACAATTATATTCTTAATTAGAATGTTGTGACAAATGGTATTCTGACTCCTGTAAAAGTATCTTTTATCTGGATTCAAAACCTGCATCAGCTGTCTTCTTTTTTCTATAAGCTCAATTCACGTACACCTTGTCCTACAAAGATAGTTACCAGACAGGTGTATTTTCTTCACTATTATCCAGAGTGCTAACAGTCATGCATTGATGCCAGGCCAGTTTGCCTTCAGAAGGCAGCTCAAATAAAACTTTTCACTGTTTTCCTTTGGAAGTGAACTATATTTACACAGTAGCAGCTAGAGTACAAATGCAAAAGACATTATATAAAAAAATAAATAAATAAATAAAACTAAAAAGAAGCCTGTATTGCAAATTAAAACATTTAATGGGTATATGTAGGAACAGGGCGCAAAGCTAGTATAACATTAGCATGACACAGTTATCCTTATCACATCTTCTTTCAACATCACAAGTAGCATTTAGGTTGTACATCATCAGGATATCATGCAATGAATAAAGGCACACACAGATAATGACATGAGGACATTCATGCCACAGTATATACAATTACTCATGAGATCAAAGTTTACAGTACATTGTATAAGTGTCCTGATGAAAATTTGTGAGATATAGATAATTTCTCTAGCATAGATGACACACATGACCACATTACTCATGTCATTGTCTTGTATTACCAAAGTGTACAAAATGTCATACGTCACAACATCCATAACACATATTCTTATTACTAATGAGATGATGTAAAATGGGAGAGGGATTATAATGTTCTCACATGTTTTGAGTACCACATCCAGTATGTTTGATACTCTGGTTGGAATGTGCACTATCTACTCCATGGTGTTTGTGTTAAAGTCAAAGGAGCCTTGTGCCTGTAGATTTGAGGCAGTGTATGTTTCACAGTCTGTAGTTAAAGTCACCCATTAATCGGGTGTTTGGTTGGATAGTGAATGTCTGTAGTAGGTTTATATATAAGAGTCATAAGTCTCTAGGAGCATGGATGGTGACCTGTAGCTAGCCATAATAGGGTGAAAGACTTTATCTATGGTAATGTGCATGTGGAAAAGCTCTATGTAATCTTTCTGTTTAACAAACCTGGAGGTATGTTTGTAGCTAACATAGATTGAACCACCTCCATCTTTGGCCCAGTCTGTACTGTTGTTGGTCTAAATGTGTGGAATGCACTACACCCTTGCACTTCCAGAGTACTTAGACTTTTTAAACCAAGTCTCAGTCACTGCACAGATGTCTAATTTCTCCAGAGCGAGGAGGGCTTAAAGGTTGTGGAGTTTTTTGTTTAGGCTCTGAACATTGGGCGGTAGCACCTTAATGTTGCTTCCAGACTTTTTCACTATGTTGGTAGTTTTGTCTTTTTGGCATTGTCCAAAAAAGGCTGTAAGGGGGTGGGGGGGGTGGATAAAGTTTTAGTCAATATACAAAAGTTTGGAGGATAGATGCAACCCATCCATGGCAAAGCAAAGTTGTCTTTTGACCATGTATTGCCATGCTGACAGATATTGGATCCCCTTGGAGTGGCACCAGAAACTATGCTAATTATTAAAATCAATAATTTTACATTCATACTGTAGCATCATTATTGGTGAAGGTAGAATGCTGCTCAGTTCAAGGATCATACTTATCTGTGACACTTATTCTGAGAGATCAATTTTGTCTTTTTTCATATAGTCCAGTGATGTATGTTTCAGGTCATGTACAGACAGAATCATATTGGTACCTGGGGTACAGTAACTTGAGTGTATGCATGATATTGTGGATCCTGGCTCCAGATAGGCAACTAGCCATTATCTTCTCCTTGTCTAACCTGGTGAGTGGGACATCTGTGTGTAGCATGTTGGAATCCCCAATGAAAAGAGTATTAGGTAAAGAATATGTTTTCCTTATGGGCTTTGCACTTGGGGGACCATTAGGTGTAGTCTTATGTGAGACATTTTGCATTGCCTGTGGTGTGTGCTTTAGTAAATGCTAAGGAGCAGTGGTGCCATTAGGTGGCTTTGAAGGTCTTTGTGATTTGGGAAGGTTTCTTTTAAAGACCTTGGCAAAAGACAATCTGTGTGTTTAACGAGCAGAATGTGTGAGGGATACAGTGTGGGCATTCCTTTCAACCTCAATTGTATGTAAGATTTTGCCTCCAAGGAAGCTGTTTATTTACATCTCTCACATACCATATTATTTTCTTTATGATTAACTAGTTGCCTGAGAACATAAGACAATTGCTACATTGCTTTAGGATGCCCATATCAACCAAGCCAGCCAAAGTGACATTTGAGAATTGTATATCCATCTTGTCTTGCCCTGTAATAGGATGAGCAGTTTAGGATTAAGGATTGGGTTTTAACAGGGGGTCCTAGGATATTTTCTGGGATTAAGAGTAAGATGTTATATGGTGCTAGGATATGGTAGTACTATTTGATACTCAAACTAGTTTCTGGGGTTAAAGGCAAGATGTAATACAATGATAGGATGTGGCAGTTCTATTCTATTTGCAAGATAGCTGGTCTAAGTTATTTCTGTACAATGCCTAAGTTTATTTCTGTTTGTTCATTTCACATACAACATTGGGTGTCAATATTCTGAATCCAGTCATAAAAATATTGGTCAGCTAAACTCAGACCTGCATTTCTCGAAACTCACTTCACATATACTTTGTGCCACAGAGATAGTTGCCTGGTTGGTGGAATGTATTGACTTAGTACTATCCAGAGTGGTGACAGTGCTGCACCGACCGGTACCAGGCTTGTTTGAGCTACAGAGGGCAGCCCAAATTAAATGTTTCACTTTTTTCCTTGGGAAGTGAACTGTACTTCATTGCTATGGACACCTACCAGTCCAGTGTGTGCAATGCCAAACAGTGTGCAAAAGATGAAGAGAAAAGAAAGAACTTTTACTTAACTGGAGGAAACATTCTGAAGCAAGCAGATAAAATGTACAGTTCTGGTGTTTCCTCAACTTTGTTGTCTTGTAACATGAACATATGTTCCTAAAACATCATTATGTTCACACAAACAGCTCTCTTCCTGGATTGGAGCCCCAGAACAACATGGTATTCACAACATAAACTTCAGATTATTTTCAAAATGTGCCATGGACACAGATTACATATACTCAAGATGTGATATAGTATCAATTGACATTATAGGTATAACAGAGCTAAATTTTGAACTTTACCCTGTGTAATTTTCAGTTAGAGATGTGGATACATGTGATACTGTATATTATATCTAGGCTTGTAATGGCTGTAGGGCTGTTAGCCTAGTAACCTACTATGAACATATAGGCAACAGTTAAGCTAACCTTTCCTTACACAACATAAAATAAAAAATTACAATACTGGAACTCTTTTCTTCTCTTTATTTTGTGACCATCATTCCCTTTTTTATGCTTCTGTAACAACACTGGTATGTGGTTTGATTAGCAGTCGATGCATGTATGAATGAGTAATGCACTTCCTTAGAATTGCAGACACAGTGTACAAAGAGTCAGAAATTGTGGTCTTAATTCCTATAACTCTTTAAGTCAGTCAATGTACTTAAAAGCTTTTGTTTATATCACTTCTCCATGACACACCCTCTGTAAGTGTGCATCAAAGAGGACTGACTGTGAAACCTTGATTTTTACTGCAGGTGGACTAATTATTCATACTTGCAAACCATTAGCAAGTAAACTTCTCAAGGCTCGTCCTTGCTCTACTGGAATGCACATACTTTTGTAGGTCCTTACACCATGTTCACCTGCCCTGTACTTAGTGTAGATTGTAGAATTCATGAATGCTAATGAGTTCACACCTCATTTGCATACTTACAGTACTGAGAGGACTGACTCTGCACTATATAAAAGTAATCGTGTAAGCACAAACTTGTATTGTAGTATATGAGACTGCCTGGATCCAGACAGCTTGATACTGCTATTTGCTTTAAAAGCTTGTTGCTACTTTAACAACTGACTTTCTGCTAATGTAGGGTGTTTGCTTTTAAACTTTGATGTATTTTGACCTTACCAATAGATTGCATTTCATAATACAACTATTGGTTTACTGTCCACATTATTCTCCTTAGCTGCTGGCATAGCCATGTATATCAGTTATTTATTTACCCTTAACAATGTTTGTAAATAATGCTGACATATAGTGGGAAGCTTAATCTGCAAAGCTGATTATTTAATGCAGACAACTCTTGTATTACTTGTATTACTTATTAGCAAGATCATGCTTGTTTTTTTGCATTATTTAGCACATTAAATTTTGTTAAGTGTATGATACATACCTGGCTGCACTCCACAGAAGTAGATATCACTCAAAATTGTATTCCATTTTTCCTTGACAGGTGTACATTGTTTTTGTGAATGTTGCAATGTATTACAGAGTTAAAGAAATGTTTGTCCTCTTAGCAATTTTTATCAGTTCCTTTCTTTGTTTGATGGGGAGGGGAGTGGAAATCTTTATTAAGTTGTGTGCACTCATCATGGAGTCATACTTTTTCATGTATTTTTGTGAATTGTGGACAGATGCATTCACAGATTTTTTGGGTTAACAGTCATTTTTGGTTTAAATAAAACCACTGGTGAAGAAATGGAAAACTCCACATAGTAAAGTAAAACCAACTTTAATGAACTAGTACCATGAAATGCTTTTCATCCAGTCTTGTGACTGAACTTCTTCAGATAAATTCACATGTAATTAAGCATCATTTAAATATCTAAGACACCCCCATGTGACCATATTCCAATACAATGTAGCAAAACACTGTTAAACCATTCATACTTACAAACCTAGAGATTCTAACTATACAAGTACACAATAAATATAATAAATAAAATATAAAAAAATATAATAAGCATGTTTACTATAAAAATATGTTCTCAGTGTCATATTCCATTCCAACAGGAAACTGAGAGACAGAGTGTACAAGCACACTTATAGTATTAGTAAAGGAAATACTGAGAATGCATTAGCACAACATTGTGCAGGTCATCCAACACATATTTTTCATTTTAGAGTTATAGACCAAATAGTACCTGATATTAACGGGGGTCCATTTTTTCTATTATTAGAAAAACAAGAATTATTATTGCAGTTATGGTTAGGTTCATGCAGATATCCAGATTTGAATGAGATAACCTCTATTACATGTATTTTGAAGATGAAAAGTCTTCTAAGATAATAGGAGTAATGCATTTGCTAATAACGTTAAGTAGTTTATACACATTTAATATAATTTAATTTGACATTCCATACTCTTTATGGTTCTTGACAATTCTGTTGCTCAGAGACCATATGACGTTGAAAACATATTTTTATAGTAAACATGCTTATTATATTTTATTATATTTTATTTATTATATTTATTGTGTAGCAGGACCAACAACCATAGCCATAGGTTCATGGGCAATTACTAAGTGGAGTTTCTTGTAATCTCATTTTTTTTCCTTAACAGTATATGTATGTGTCCAAGGCACATATTGAAAATAATCTCAAGTTTATGTTGTGAATACCATGCTGTTCTGGGGCTCCAATCCAGAAAGGGTGCTGTTTGTGTGAACATAATGATGTTTTAGGAGCATATGTTCATGTTACAAGACAACAAGTTGAGGAAACATCAGAACTGTGCATTTTATCTGCTTGCTTCAGAATGTTTACTCCAGTTAAGTTGTATAGTTAGAATCTCAAGGTTTGTAAGTATGAATGGTTTAACAGTGTTTTGCTACATTGTATTGGAATATGGTCACATGGGGGGTGTCTTAAATATTTAAATGCTGATTAATTACATGTGAATTTATCTGAAGAAGTTCAGTCACAAGACTGGATGAAAAGCGTTTCATGGTACCAGTTCATTAAAGTTGGTTTTACTTTACTAAGTGGAGTTTCTCATTCCTTCACCAGTGGTTTTATTTATTCAGTGGTTTATTGTTTTCCTAGTTAGTCATTTTTGGTTACCTTATGTATTTGTTTCCTTTTATGTTTCTTCTCATACAGGGCTATGACATTCAAGATGTATACACCCAGTAAACCAGCATACACTGATACTGAGAATGATGTGATCATTCGGGCACTATGCCACCATGGGTTATGCCATTTAGAGAGAGGTATGAGTGACAAGTCCTCTTGTAGCCCTATCTGGGAGGAGGTGGTCAATAATGTCAATGTGGTCAGAAGCCATGGAAATACCAGTGATATGATCACAGCGGCCTGACATCAGGCAGTAATTGCCGATGAACTTATGGCTATGGTTGTTGGTCTTGCTACACAGCCACCACTTACTGAAACAGAGGATTTCCTGTCCACTATCAGAGATCCAGACAGCTCAGCACGTCTCACACAAAAATGTTCATGTTGAGGCTGATGTGGAAGACAACACAAGGGTGTCAACTGCAGAAGTTTGAAGTATTCAGTGTAATTAAATAAGTCTTATTGTGTGTGTGTGTGTGTGTGTGTGTGTGTGTGTGTGTGTGTGTGTGTGTGTGTGTGTGTGTGTGTGTGTGTGTGTGTATATATATATATATATATATATATATATATATATATATATATATTTATAGATAGAGAGAGAGATTCATATATGGTATATCTATATATAGAAAGCCAGTGAGAGAATGGTGGGATAGAAGAGACATTGATGGAATGGAAGAAGGAGAGTGAGGGGGTCAACTGAACAATAATGGTTTGTATGAGATGTGTCTTATTCTACAGCTGTAAAGGCAATTGTTTCATGTTTCTTGTGTCATTTTCTTTGTGATGCTTATCACTCATATTTCATCTCCCTTTTTGATATCTAGACACATCAAGTTCTGTTTTTGGGTGAGTTTGTAATAATGGTTAAGGTCTTTACTTCACAGACACAAGCTACAGGGTTTCATTCTGATCTTGGTTTATTGGCTAGGCTAAAAATGGTCCTTCAGGGCAGTTAATCTAGTATTCCCCTAAGAACCTAAATATGCCATAGCCCTGCATGACCACCTGCACATGGTAAGCACACTTTCTGTATGCTTATTAATGTACAAAATATAGATGTATGTGTAACTGAAATGTATTTTTCATTCCATCTCTTAATTTTTAAAATACATTTGCCATAACATAGGTTTGATCATTGTTTATTCTATTTCTTTTTTTGTGTTCCTTACTTGTTATCCTAGGTAACCCGGCCAGTGGCACTGTGGAACTCCTACCACCAAATGTCAGATTATTAGCAGGCTCTGATGATGACAGTGATAGCGGCACTGAAGAGGCACTGAAGTTGTTTCTCCAACATCTCCTGCCCCTATTTTGGACACAGTCAGTATGCCTATGCATAGTCATGACACAGAGACTTCAGATACAGGACAGACTGAGCATGACACAGTTGATCAGGGTAGTGTGGTTACCTCAGTTGAAGAACTGGTCAATTCTCTCCATAGCCATCATTATGGTGAGGTGCCATGCAGGTGGGTTTGTAGAGGTGCTCGGAAGAGGCCACTGTCCATCCTCCTCCTGATGTTGGTGTGTCAGTAGGTACCTCACAATGTATGTGTATAATCATCATGGAGGCACAGACACCTTCCACAAGGGCCTCAAAAGACATAGTGTGAGTACTAAACATTGTGCATTTAGATGTGTGGGACTGCCTGAACCATGTGGGTGTCTCCTTGGACAGGATGAATGACTGTCTACAATGGAACATCTGCTGGAAGAGAGGCAACATATATATGGCCATAGTGCCACTGCATTGAATGGGGTTAGCCAACGTGGGCGTGCATGATCCCACTCCTATAGTGACACTACTTCCACTGCTCTGTCAATGATTGCAGTGTCCATACCCAAACATGGTAGGCCACATGGTCATGATCCAGGAGACATTCACAATGACAGCTCATCTAGCAGGCATCACTCACATTCTGGTAGCACCCCAAATTCTAGCCAAGGGCATGGAACTAGCAGTGCAACTCCTTGTAGAGGTTGTTTTCATGGTTGGGTATAACAGTGCTAAACTGGATACTATACCATGCATGGCTCACACAAGTCTGTAACGCCAAAGACATAGTACTAGCACAGTGCTTGATTTTTTTCTGCAGGCACACATACATCCAACAAATAATTGCTCATGCCACCTTGCGCACAAACACACACACACACACACACACACACACACACACACACACACACACACACACACACTACTTATCTAAGCAGTAGTGTTGACTGATAGACATTTCTTGCTAATGGCCCAGAAAATGTAATGCTTACGGAATCATTTTTTGTTTTACTTGCACACACTCATTTCTTTAGTGTCAGACTTGTCCTCTGAATCTCCCCATCCCACCCTGTGTAAATGATTATGAATGTGCCATGCCCTTTGTACACTTCTTTGTAACTTTGGGTTGCATATATGTCTGATGCACAGAGTGGACAGATAATGCTTGCTTACACAGAACCTTCCTTTAATGTAAATGTATTGCAGAATAAATGTTTTTTCTCAGAGTTCATAATTAGTTGAGAATGATTGCTTCTGTAATTGTTGACCCTCACTGTATTTCTGTTCATAGGTTCATAGGTAGGTACTAGGCTATCGGCCCTGGGGCCTATACAAGCCCAGCCAAAAAGGTACCCTGGCTTTTGCCACCCAAGAAAATTATTTTCCTGTGCCACTGTTGAGCAGAGCCACAGAGGTGATCCCCAGGGTGAATTTCCTATTTCCCATCCAATCATTTTCCTATTTCCCATCCATGTTATCGTTCTTACTAATGCACTCAAAGTAGATGTTTAATTATTGTTTACTGTTATACTTGTGCAAATGATGTTAACATTCACCTGCTCAGTGATTTATATACAGTGGTCAACTGAATGGTTAATGCACTGTACCGGGCAAAATCCATAGCTGTATATTGCACACATCATCATAAGCTGTTACTGACATTACTGTATACCTAGTTGTATTCCACCTTAGCAACATATGAGAATTTACATACTATATCAATCAGTTATATAACTCTATTGCTTTTTCTGTACTTACCTTGTTAATACTGAAGATACAAGTTGTTTCCTTGGGGAGTTTCCTCTGATGCTAATAGAACATAATCATTACATGATTAAGAAAAGGTTGTGCAGTTTTGACAGGTATTAGTTTCAATATTTGTATGTGCTTATGCTATTAGTTTTTTCTTTTTAATAAATCAGTAAGTGTGTGTAATAGCCTTTGCTTCTTAGCCAGAGTCATAGCATATTGTGCATGCCTACATCTGCTGGCAGCATCTATAATTGGTGGTTCTCCCTCATACCCATCATACTCCTCATCAGTATCTGATGAAGCTCCTAGTCCTGCCTATGGTACTGGGAATTGTGGCCCTGGCCCTAGCTGTCCTTGTTTAAGCTGTTTTCTGGCACTAATGTTGTGCAGCATGGAACAGCCTGTGAACATTTCATAGAGGTTGATAGATCCTATTGCAGGGCACCTCCTGAAGTGTCCAGATATTTAAACCTTGATTTGTATAAATCAAATACAGTCTATGATATTCCTAGTTTGTGTGTGCATTGTACCCATGCTCAGTGTGGTCACGTAGGTTTTTCACGGGTGCTATGAACCAAGATTCCAATGTATAACTTGCATCCGCCACTAGATGCCCTTGTGGAAAGTCAGCCATAGCAAACCTGTGTACAGGTCACAGGTACATTGTATGTTTGAGTCATGGAAGCTGCCTGGGTTACCTGCACAGACATTGTTTATGATCCCCTGGGCATGTACTTCCTTCCCTGTTCACTGGGTGGTACTTTTATTCCTATGTATGCGTACAGTCTACTGCCCCCAAAATGTCTACGCTATTGCATAAAACTCCTGCATGGTTCTTACATCCCCTCTGGGATGCATAAGAAACAGATTTGCTTCCTTGCATATTGTAGCATTGCATTTAGAAACGGATGCAGTATTCAGGAAGCTGAGGCCTGTGACACCCTTAACATATCCACTGTGGTTCTCTGGAAAGTACCTGCAGCTAATATACCTAAAGCTACACATACCTTTGTTTTCACTAGAATGGGTTCACCACAATTTCCCTGTGGCCTCATGTGAGGGTGGCACAGGTTGTATATTTTCTTTAGTGTTTCCCTGTCCATTTGGTACAATTTCTCATGCAATCCACTGTAAGCCAAATGTAGTGTAAACACCCTTCTTCTTCTTCTTCTTGGCTGAGGTCTGGCAGCAGCAGCAGCATTAGCACCTTCAATTAAAGCCTGTTACACAAATGGTTAATGATGGCAGCAGCAACTGCTAACATGATTTTTCTAAATGTAATCATGGCTGTAATCTAAAGAATTTCGGATTTCAGGGTAAATGGCCATGCTGAGTGTACATGATTGCTTTATGGGTTCTTGAATAGCTCTGCCATGTTGGATTGGTAAATTAGCATGCAATTAGTCTACTTATACTTGCAGCCATGGAATGAGTACCAAGTGTATCTGCTGTATGCACAGTGCCTTGTGATGTGTACACAATAACTGCAGTTAGTGTAGCTGTTCATAAACTTGGCACCGTAAAAAAATACACTGCCAATCATTAGCGGATCAGAGTTCTGCTGTGGCGACCCCTAACCAGGAAAAGCCAAAAGACATTAGTTTAGTGTAGCTGTTCATAAATCTGGCTCTGTGTGTGAGTTAAAAAATGTTTCAGGTGTTTCAGCAGTTGTATATAACATGCTATTAGAATCAAAGCTGTATGAAAAAAAATCAAATATAAAATATATGCATTAAACACTTATAATGAAATAAGCATTAAGTGCTACCCCATATTTGTAAGTATCAGATATAAGGTGAAAAAAAGATTTTAAAAAGGGGAATGTAATATATAGGGCATGTTCGTTTAAGAGATTAACATCTCTAGTTGGTCCAGAGCAGCTGTATGTATGCTATGTGGTTTAATTGTTTTGTATACTGCAGAGATAGCAAATAAACATTGCTGTGGTTGGTGGTACTTCTCACTTTTGTCTCATTACTGGGTATCGTGACAGTGAAAAATGAAACAGTAATTTTAGCTGTCGAGTCATCACCATCAACACTGTTGTGCATAGCAGGACCACATCTGTTACAATGTACAAAGGTGGGCCAAAGCAATGTTGTCAGTACAACTCAGTAAAAGTCTGTAATACAGAAAGACTCCATATACTTGTGATATTACTCATGCAGTATAAAGTTCAGCTAAGATGACAATGAGCATATATTGCTCACTGCTGTATATTTACAAACCACTGGTTGTTATATACAATCATCTAAATTTCATGATGCAGCTGTGCTTCAGATATAAGGCTTTGTGTGCACATATGCTCATGTGGTGTAATGTGAACAGTATACTACTGCTATACACCCTCATCATCCTTACATAACTCCCACAGCACCTTATGTACTATTCGGTGAAGTGGTGCAGCGGTTAGGGTTGTCACCTCACAGCAAGAGGTTCTCTGCTTCAATTCTCGGCTGGGGTGCCTTCTGTGCAGAGTCTGCATGCCCTCCCTGCATTCATGTGAGTTTTCTCTGGGTGGTATGATTTCTTTCCACGTCACAAAGACATGCGTCTGGAGTGTTTCTCGCCGGGCCTCTAATGAAAATTGGCTTGTTCCAAGTTGGACTTTCCTGGTAAAGAAATGTTAAATAAATAAAATAAATAAAGAGAGTAGATAGTGTTGCCATGCTGTAACCTTCTGCCTGTATATACACCCCCATCACCTTATGCATTTGTTCAGAACAACACTCTTCGGGCTTGCAGGCATAACCACCAGAGTACATTATGTGGTTTTACAATGTAAACAGACAGGCTGCTATGTCTTACATCTGACCATCACTTCTTTAATGGCCTCTCAGTACTCATAGCACTACATTGTGTGGCAGACACATGGTACAAGGCTGCATGTCATTTATGTAATGTGCACTAGCTCAGTAAGTACTTAAAGGGATATTGGTGCTGTAAGGTACACAGGATGCACTCCTGTTTACCCTCTGAATGCTTTACAACTTCTAAATGATGCAAACTTTTCAGAGACCCAGAGCATTTTTTCTAGATATTCACTGTCCCTTCTCCATAGTGCTGTCTACACAGTACAGCACGTAGTGTCCTATTAAAGTGAATTACTGTTCAGGTTTGTTCTGGCTACACTGAGTGGCATATGATATATGTGTAATTCTGTTCTAATCCATGCATCTGTCATATCAGCAAATGAGTTCCGAACTAAACTAGAGCTGGTCTATAATGAAGGTGGTGACTGAATCACACACTGGAAATCCATGCTGTCTTGGGTCTGGATTTACAGAAATTTCCCAAATTCTACAATCAGACAAATATACAGAAGGAGAGTATGATGGCTGATAAGAACCACTTTAGTGACCAATCTTGCCTAAGTCCCTGTGTTTTGGACTAAATCTGGATCCAAACCGCCATTCCCTTCTGGTAGCATACATATACATGTGCTCCATCCAAACAAGATAGCTATTAAGAATTGGGGCTAGTGTACATAGTAACATCAGAAAGGAATATCCTTTTGTCAACCAGATTCCCTTCAAAATGTATGTTCTTTGCATGCAAATGCCACTCATTGTCTATGACCCCCACAAACTACTATTTTTATATTATGCCTTCTTTTTAAAAAAAAAGTTACTTTTGTTTCAAAGAAGAGCTGAGTAATGTTTTAAATGGTCTGTTGTCTTCTTCGATAGTCTTTGTTCTGAAAAGTTGTAATTTTAGTCAGTCTTGAAAGGAACTGCAAAGAAGAGAGCTAGCAGCAGATACTATGGCATTCAATACTTTTAAAGTTAAGAGAGATATATGCATAGAAGTATGCAGGAATACACTACATAGGCCATGATTTACATTTTCAGTTCAGATTAGTTTGCATAACCCCAGAACACTCTGCACCTAATTTTCAGATAGTATAATCATTTGTTAGACTGTATAACTAAGATGCACCTTTGTTCTTTTGGACATACCTTTTTCAATTATCAACAGTGCAATGTGGAATGTAGTTTACAACAAATTAACCAGAGTAAGATAAGATAAGATTTATTACTGAAAGAAAAAAAAGATACATATGGATCAACAGTTTACTGTCACATTAGCTTTGTTACTGGCTTCCCATCTAAAGACTTTAAGACCTTCCACTATAATTCATTCAGCATATGTAACACATCAGTAATTGCATGTTTTGGACATGTGCAATACAACAAAGAATGTGTGGGTGTCTGGCATGGGTTAGGGCATAGTGCAAGTTCTTAATGCACAGATTCACAAGCATGACATTTACAGATGCTAGTTTAGAAGCTGTTTCCACATAGCTTTCAGATGTGCCACATTTTGAGCATATGTTTCTCATTCACTTCAAAAAAAATCCTGTTCTACAAATGAAAAAAGAAATGAAAGAGGGAAAGAAAAAAAAATGAAGAAGAAAAAGCTTACTGCGCATTCAGTGTTTAAAATTCTTAAGCATAAAAATTGGCAGGAACACCACAGCTTCACACAGTAAAAGTATATATTTGTAAAAATGGACCAGATAAGTGCTTTCACATTGTAAAACCAACACTTCTTCAGATGATCTTTTGATCTTTTGATTTGGGATTACAGTCTTCTTTTTTTCAAAAAGCGTACTGATATAAGCCATTATAGCAATAGCGTACTGATATAAGCCATTATAGCAATACCCACACCTGGGTGTGGGTAATGCTGGATTTACCCATGGTTGGTGTGATTTGGTTACAAGGGTGAAGCCCGAGTGGCCAAACAAAGACAACCATGGGTAAATCCAGCATTACCCACACCCAGAAGTGGGTTATTGCTATTATACAATGACATTATTTAAGAAAAAAAAAATAATTACTTTTCTTAAATAATGGCATTATATAATGCCTCCTTGCTGCCCTTCCGTAGCTGTCTGGTATTCTGTGGCAGTTCTGATGTACTACACAAGCGTATACTTACGCAGTACATCAGAGCTGTGGGCAAAAGCAATGGAGAAAGCAAGATCTCCGTTGCTTTTTACAACCTGTCTCGCTATGTTAAACAAGTTTAACATAGTGAGATAGCTTTAAAAAAAGCAACAGAGAATCTCTGTTGCTTTTTTAAAGCTATCTCACTATGTTAAACCTGTTTAACATAGCAAGACAGTTTTGAAAAAAGCAACGGAGAAAGCAAGATCTCGATTGCTTTTTAAAGTGTCTCGCTATGTTAAATGGGTTTAACATAGCGAGACAGCTTTAAAAAAAGCAACAGAGATGCTCTGTTGCTTTTTTTAAAGCTGTCTCACTATGTTAAATGGGTTTAACATAGCGAGACAGGTTGTAAAAAGCAACTGAGATCTTGCGTTCTCCGTTGCTGTAAAAAAAAAAAAGTGATACTAATAGAAAAAGTCCGGGTGACCGGACCTTTTTCCATTACTATAACTCTGATTTACAACATGCACACTGACCCATCAGCGTGCACGTTTTGGAATATTAATGGGGGGGTTGTTGTATAATGGCAATTAACCTTCCACTAGATGAAATCAATGCATGCATCTTCAGTTGTGGGTGGCAGTGTGTGTTGGAGGTGGGCTTATACTGAATGAAAGCACAATTTTGTTATTTATAACTGCTTTTAGTCAAGAAAGGATACATTTTTTCTTTCTTACTAAATTCACACAAAATTTCTATAGTGCTCCATGCATTACATAATATTATCAATAACCATATTGTTTTTATTTAATGGTGCTCTCTGAGGCATCAACAACTTTGGGTTTCAGTGCATGTTGATAGGAATTATGTTTTACTCTCAGTTGTTTATTTATTTGTTTGGCAATCAGGAGGTCACATTGATTGATCTCATAACCTTTCAGCCAAATTTCCACCAGTTGTAGCGGAGTAGCTGTGCGCTTGGCTGAAATAGGCAGTCTAGCATTCTTAATTGAGAAAGCTCAATAATCATGTTTTGCAGTAAATCTGCTGAAATTTTTTTCTAATTAGACAAAATAATGTCATATAATCCTTTGTCTAAATTTAAAAATGGACTGCATGAATACTGGTATCAATATGCCTTTCTTGCTCCTCTTAGAGGCTGCATTTTGAATTATGTGTGGACTGATAAAACGATGTTACAGTTTTATTGAAATAATCAACTAACCAGTTAAGAAGTTTGTAAGGAACTGTGGAAAAAAAGACTACATGACTGAAAAGTAGTTATGCCAGTATACCTCATTTCAGATCTATATGAGAAAAATATTTTTCTTACTTTCTTTCTTTCTTCTTTCTTTTTGTCTTTCTTTCTTTCCATTTGTTATCTAGCATAATCAAACTGTACATAAAGCCTTTATTTAGAGATGGCTCAGGGAGAAAGCTCCAATAAAGAGATAACATACATTTAACAGTCCAAAAGAAAGGAAACGGTTATTCCAGCAAACTGTGGATACCACAGTTCAAGCAGCCAATATTCATACAAAAAGCCAGTTAAAAATACTTTTTATTTATATAATACAAAACAGTAAAACCATAACAATAATAATAAAATAAAAATTATGTATCAGTTGTTGGTGGATGCAGGGAATGAGTTCATTTAAATTCAGGATGTTGAATCATAATTTTATCTGATGAAGTTTCTGAATGAAAGAGATGAAAGTACTTATTTTATTGTTTTACCATTTTGTATTATATAAATAAAAAAGTGTTTTTAAATGGCTTATTGGACGAATACTGTTTGCTTGAATTGTGGTATCCGCAGTTTTCAGGAGTAACCATTTCCTTTTTTTGGTTTGTGGGATTTTTATTGGTATCAATTTATTTGCATTCAGCAGTACTTGAACTACATGATTATACTTCTAAATATACATTCAATAGTAGATTAAGTAATAGGGTTATAATTAACATATACATTCTGATAATAAGTTTGACACCAAAGATTATTTTTTATAAATATATCCTTTAGGAGGACAACATAGATATGATGTGATATATACGTTTCTATACAGACACATATGCAGCAAATAAAGTATTAATTCAGTGGTCTTCAGCATGCTGTTAGTAGTTTATAAAGACTATTAGTTGTGAAATAATCATATTTTAGAAGAATAAAAAATATACTGAACGTTGTTGGAGAATGGAGTTTATTCACAGATTGACAGATATTCCAAGAATGTTGAGTCATATTAATATGTATATCTTGCCAGTACCCTCCCTCAAGTAGCACCTCCTTTCTCTGGAGAACCACACAAGTCAATCCAGAGTAAATTTGTGAGAACTCATCTAAGCTGTATTTAGTGTTACTTATTTGTTAAATACTGGAGCTAGTTTCTAGTGGGGTCCTTGGAAGCTTGTTAGGATGCATGTAGAGTTCGCCTGCACTACAAAATGACAAGAGATATTGGCTGTCATATATTATATATTCCTTTAAATCTTGTAAATTCAAAAGTAATTTCAGAAGTAAACATATTCTGCCCAGATATCAAACATCAAGTTGGAGTCAGAAATCTACTGTAACACTTCTCATTCAAATCAATAACTGCAAACAGGAGAACATTTTCTTTGGTTTATATTCTGCTCATATTTGGTTCACAAATTGTTCTTTGGTTTGACTTGGTTATAACTAATGATAAGCTCATAAAGCAAGGCTTTTACTGACCATCTTAAGAAAAGTCCAAGGATGGTATTCATGCTCATTGCACACATTCTTTAGGGATACCGAAAAGTCCAAGAGAAATTGTAGCTATACAGTAATTCACAGAGGCCATTTACAGTAACACACAAAGCCCACAACTTAGTATAAGAAAATTACCTGTTGTGATGCCCCTGCACTGGCTCAGTAATCAAGGAGCCTCAGTCCTCACAAATAACACCAGTGATGGATGTGCACATTGGGAGGATGAGAAGTACACACACAGTAAGGTACAATTTCCCTTAACAGCACACAGGGATCATAGTCAGTTTGGGGCTGGTTTCTCCTTCTCTCTCTCCAGATCCCTAATAAGACTCCCCACTAGCACAGTTATGGGGTTAAGATCTCAGCCAAGTGGTCAAGACAAAACCTCCAGCACCTTCTCTGTCCAACCAGTGGTTCGTGTCCCTGCCCTAGTAGCCGACACACACACACACACACACACACACACACACACGCACACACACACACACACACACACACACACACACACACACACACACACACACACACACACACACACACACTTTGAGATTTGATTTATATACAAACACAGACACTGCTGGAGAAGGCTGGCACAGGTTTACTAGCTATGCCCCCTTCTGCCCAGACTATAAGGTAGTTACTGCCACCAATCCTACTTATCAGCTACTATAAAGGCCCTTACCAAAGGGTTCCCAATCTTACTGTATAATGTTACTATTATCCAAATAATAAGTGTTTCAAAGACTAAGGCTATTCAATAGTAGCCTGTACAGTGTTACCAAATACATGCAAGTACTCTAAGAGCTTAAATATCTCTAAACAAAACCACTCACAATTAAAAGGTTTAAATATATTTAATAATACACAATAAAAGAACAAGACAATACTCAATAACTCAATACAGTGACAACAGAATTCAGAATCACAGGAAATACTTTAAGACAACATTGCAGGACAGTCTAACATAAATACAGAAAACATCTAGGCAGATCTTACTATTTTTCCTATCTATCTCTAAGTGAAATACTGTGATCTAAGCCTTATTTACACAGCAAAGCAAATGCAGATGAGAAGTGCTGAAGCTGGATATGTTCAGATCCAGAGACAAATACAAAATGCACAGACTTTCTCTCTGAGATAGTTCTTAAATTAATAATACACATTACTGCTAGGTTAGCTAGATGACACCACTATTTGACACTTACCTCTAGCTCCCAAGCTAAACAGATATCAACAGAATTTAACATGTCTCTATGAAAAATACTTATCTCTTAGAAGCTGCCTGAAACTGGAAGTCATAAAACAATTAACAATTTTACATTTTAAACCTAGCAATTAGTTCTGTCTTAAGACAATAGAAAGAAACTCTAGCTGTAGACATTCTGTCTTCTAGCTGTGGTAAACACAATCGTAAAAGTCTTTATTTTCTCAGAGTTTGCAAGTTAACTCTGTATGTTCCAACTTCTACCATGAAAACATGCATTTGCATAGGCATATAGTCCATATACATTTTTGCTCTTTTCCAGCAGGGTACACTGTGGTTACATTCTTGAAGCTCAGTACAGAACATACAGTTTTCTTACATTTGTAGGACAAGCCTATCGATTGTACTAATATTTCAATGACATAGAATTATTTTAAAAAATCTAGGTAGCTGGGCTAGCAGTCTTCACACCTATAATGAGATTTAAATGAGAAATTGTGTAAAGTGGCATATGCTAATGAAGTGTTTTTAGAATTCACAGTCATATACCTGTGCTGTGTGCATGTCCATTGTAAAAAATGTTGTTGAATGCCTTGTATCGACTTTGCAATCTACAAACTGTATATATATATATATATATATATATATATATATATATATATATATATATACATATATATATATATATATATATATATATATATATATATATATAGATATATTGACACAACCCCCACAGTTTCTTCTCCAGAGATCCACTTCCTTTCCACTTCAGTAATTTTACCATGTATAAGCAAGCACTTAAATGGCTCCAATATCAATCATTTTCCTCAGTGATACCTTTTAGTAGTTGCGCAAGTACTAAATGACAGGTACATTTTGCTGTTTAAGTGGTCTATCTTTTAGTATTAAACCCTAGTTTTATTCTTATGTATTGAGTATATGTCAGGACAGTTCACAACTTATCTTTGCATTCGGGCAGTTCCAGGCCAATCAGCTCAAAGCTAAAGGGCCATGAATTCCAAAGTTGCTGTTTGTTCTGACCTTTTAAGTTACTGGTGTATTTTAATAGTGCCATTACCCAGAGAAAGAAAGACAAGTGCTTTAATTTCTTGAACTGATTTTAAATTCATATTATTTTGCAAAATCTCTCCCTTTAAACTATTCACCAGGCTACAAAACCTTCGATAACAATTGCTTAACATTGGGTATACTGATAATGCTTTCACTGATTTTGGTATTACATTAATGAGTTTTTTTTTTGTTGCTATAATTAGTTTAATGGTTCTTGCTGATGGCAGAAGAAGATTTCCAGAGTAACCATTTGAAATGTCTGGACCAGCTAAAGCAAGTCCCAAAATACAGACACTGAACTGTTGAAAGAACAGACTTACATATACTAAGTCTGAGATGCCATTTCACAGAATATTGCAATCTCACAGTTGGCATATATAGGTTTGGGGGGGGGGTGCTTGACCCCCATCCAAAAAGAAGTTTAAAGGAGAACAGCAATTTTTGAGATTCACTTTTCTCCGGTGTCTGAAATCTTTTTTTAGCTTTGTTGGCACTCAGAATTTTGAGTGCCAACATTTCAATAGGCAGCCAGTTTTGAGAGCTTTACAGTATTCACTAAAGCCATTGTATAATGCCCATCATATTATTTTAATTCTGTATTACTTTATCAAGTACATAGCTCCCTAATTCATTTTCCCCCTGACTCTAGTATTCTTCAGGTAATATGGTGCTTATACACATAAGTCAAGGGTCCTTTATGCATTTTATATGCAAATGAGGCCTTTTTACAATTATGTATAAATCGTAGTAATACTCCACTGTCTAAGGCACCTTATCTTCATAATAGCTCTCCCCCATAACACTCATGCCTTAAGTATGTTACACTTTTACTGCAGGGAGGCATGTTTACCAAAATGCCTCTGTGTTTCTGTAGTCAGTGTGAATGACCTCTGCTGACCTTATTTGCATAACTACTTAGTGCTGCTCTTCACAGATTAATGCTATGCTGAAATGGAGCAGTGGACTGTTATACCACCCTAGGAATTCAAAACAAGCATCCACATCCTGAATTTCTATAAAAATGAAGGTAATGTTAGCAGCAGTATTTCCTGTACTCCATTTCAGTGACTTGTGTCTCATTTTTAGATCCCAGTAGTTTGCTTCTTCTTCTCCTTTATTTGGTTTTATTTTATTTTAATTAAATTTTTTATTTTTATTTTATTTTGTGACATATATGACGGGCAAAGGCCATGGATATGGGTCCACTTCAATTCCCTCAGATAAATTATCTAAATATAAAAGGTGATTGCCCACTAGAGATATGGTCTCTTGAGTCACAGCACTGGTACTCAACTCAGATTATAAAAAAAGGTATGTAAATATAAATAATTAAACAATTACCACATGCAGTTTGACTTGTAGAACATGCACAAAACATGCAATATTGCCCTAGGTATGGACTAGCCAGACCCAACAATAGGTAGAACATTGATGGGTCACCATTACAGGAAGTTTAAGGTATCACACAGTGAAAACTCTAGCCTGGCTGAGTTTTTCTTGCAGTTTTTACTGAATTTGTTGCCTGTGTGACCTTTTTACCCTTTGGTTTGGATGTTAGTTGGGATAATTTGCAGTAACCTTAATGATTATGGACATCAGCTGTGTATAAAGACCCTATTTTTCTGAAGTACAGACAAATTATCCACTTATGCTGTGCTGATAAGTTCAGTACAAAGGCTGAAAATACATGTCCACAGGTAGTAGGGTCTGGATTTATTGAATGGAATGCAACCATAAAGACTTAAAACGTAAAAACGTCATGGACATTCAGAAGCCATGTAGCTGAAACACTTTGATATCCTTAAGGTGTCATTTGTATATATACCATGGGCCTCCAGTATATTACAGGAGGTTTAAGGTATCACACAGAGAAAACTTTAGCTTGGCTGGGTTTCTCTTGCAGTTTTTAAATATGTATGGGCATATAAATCAGTTGTGTAACAGGCTTCATAAAAGGGGTCAACAGTGGAGTTGCAATGGGCACGTTTTGATATTTCATCATATGGTTGAATGAGGTTGGCCTTTTTGAAGTCGTTAAAGAGGATATTGTTTATTACCAAGGGAGTGGAAGTTTTGAGGGTACACCTGGTATTCATACAGAATATCTCAAAAGGCAGCATTTCTTTAATCCTTAGTGATTCTATTCTTTCATCGATTAAAGCAGCTATACTTCCAGTGTTGGGTATGCAAAACTTGTCTAAAACCTTTGACACAGTTTGTCACAGCAAACTTCTACTTCGAATGTCCTCTCCCAGTCCACCCTTCTGTGGTTCAAAAGCTACCCGTCCAATAGGTATCAGTCAGTAAAATGGCCCTCCATACTCTTTCCTCACCTCTCAGTCAACACTGGTGTATCACAAGGTGCTATTCTTGGTCCCTTCCTCTTTAATATTTTCAGAAACACCCTCTATGCTTCCACACAACAGTCCAACCTAATACAATATGCAGATGATTCCACTCTCATTTGCATAACTGACAACATGGTGCACCTCCAAAATATTATACAGGAGGCTTTAACGGCCACTGAAACATGGTTTCACAACTCACAACTCATGCTCAACTCAAAAAAGGACAGACTACTACATTTAACCACAAATCCTTCTCTCATGAAAAAACAACATTTAAAGTCGTCTTTCTTGATATTAAAACCATCAAAGTCACTTCTCATACAAACTATTAGGGGTGAGCATGGATGATAATCTTACATTTGACCTGCATATACAAAATTGCATAAGAAAAACTCATCAGAAATTAAGGACACATTACAGAACCAAAAACTGTCTCACCAACACAACTATAACTACACTTGCCACTACTTATCTCCTCCCCAGTCTTCTTCATGGTGCTCCCATCCTTACTAACCTCCGGCCTTCAAAAAAATTAAAACTTGAACAATGCTACAACAAAGTTGCTAAATTTGCAGCACATACTCCTTTCAGAACCCGCCACTAGAAGCACTAGAAAGCCTTAAATGGTTAGAACTGCCACATCAACTAACATATACACAGCTTCTTGCCACCAGCATCCATCTGCCTGTCCAGCACCAAATGCATTTTACATAACTATGTTCCTAGTCGGTTATTGCAATCTAGGGACCAAAAACTCCTGTCTTTCTACAAACCTAACAAATCTGCTGGGCATTGTCTTTACTAGTACAAGGTTGCTAAGGCCTGGGACCCCTTACCTGTATCCATCAGGTCTATACCCTCCCTTCCAGCTTTCAATACCACTCTGAAAGATTTCCTAGATAAAAATCTACCTCTGTTCTCGCTCAAAACCAGGATAAACTGTAGCCCTGAATGTGAGCAAGTATCATTTCATTCCTTATACCTCCTTACTCTCCTTTCTTGTTTTCCTACACTTGATATTGCAATTCCTATTTGTATTAGACTCACTTACCTTTAATTTCTTTACAAACTATCTAAAATTTCTCTAAATATTAAATAATTGACATATAAAGTGTACTGATTCTTAACCAATGTTTTAATATTATGTCTGATTTGTTATAATTATTTAAATTGTAGATGTTTTTGTTTTATTTTTGTAGATTGTAAAATTATTGTAATAATTTGGAGCTTTTCACCCGGGCCTCCACTGAAAATGGGTTTCTACACAATCAGACTTTCCCGGTAATCAAATGTAAACAAACAAACAAACAAACAAAAAACTAACTAAGCTCACTGGGGTGATCTATGTTTATCCATTTTGAAGAGATATTTTCCTGGATGTACGTCAACATACCATCACCATTACCAGTTGTTCTGAAAGCATGGTCGACTTGAAACCCAAGCAATAAAGGGGTGAGGTGCTCTCTAAATATATGAACCATGTCCAGGTAACAAAACATACATGGATGCATTCCAAATGTAGAATAGCTTTGAGATCAAACAGTTTATTTTTAAGACTCCTGACACTGAGTAGAGCCACCTTAATATTGTCCACTTTGGGACTGGAGGTATTTATCAGGTTGGGATGTTCAATAGATAAACTTTACCTAAAAAAGACATAATGGGGCAGCAAGAGCTTTGGCCAGCATATGGGTTGTCTTCTGCAAAGCAAATTGGTCTTTCACTCATTTCCTCCCACATTAATACATACTGGATCCTCTTGGAATGACACTAGCAGCTTATCCAATTGTTGAGTCCAATTAGCTTTTATTTGTATTCAAGCATCATTCTAGTTAAATGAAAGATTCCACTCAGAACTAGTGTCTCATCCTTACCATTAAGCTAACATGGTAAGCTTCAGCATATCCTTCTGCATGGTCTTCAGGGAGTTTTGTCACAAGTCCTTTACTCCTGCATGAGCTACAATTATGTCATAATCATACTTGGTGGAGGAGAGGGTGTTGATTGTCCTAGTTATGTCCACTGACTTAGTTCCTAGGAGACAGCTGACTGTCACCCTGTCCTTGTCCAGCCTGGTAGGTATGGAATCTATGTCCCTAACAGTGAGTCATCAATGACTGTAATATTTTCAATAATTGAATTATGTATGTCAGAACTGGAAGTGGTTTGCTGATGGTGACATGTTGATGCTGTTGTTAATGAGGAGGGATATGGAGTAGATGCAATAATGGTTTTATGCCAATGTCTAGTTCTAGGAGGCATAGGCAGAGATTTTTTGACAGCATCAGCATATGACAGTTTTGTATTGTTAGTATAATGATGTTGGATTTGCATGGGTGGTAATGATTATTCAAAGTCTGTTTTGTGGAAATTATGGAAGTTGTTTTTGCAGTAAGACCATTTCAGGGATTGTAAAGAATTAGTGATGGAGATGTCTGGACATAAATATTTACAAGCTGGTATAACAGACTGTTTGCTCATGATCACACTGTTTTCCAAAGCCAGAAGTGGCAATATGCAGCTCAGCAGAATTTAACTTGGCCCAGAGAATACTCTCACCTGGTATCTGCTGAATGAAGAAAATTATGAAATGTGGAAAAATTGTGAAGTTACACACATTACCAACTATTCAACTATTGAACAGTATACACGAGAGACCAAATATCTCTCAACTAGGTTTCCCCAGTACAAGTGAAGCACAACTCGAACAAGTAAAACTGGAAAATTTAATGAATAATCCAAACAATCCAAGCTCCAAAAAAAACGGTCAAGCGCTTTCATCTGTACTATACAGACTTCATCAGAATGTATAGTACAGATGAAAGCGCTTGACCATTTTTTTTTGGAGCTTGGATTGTTTGGATTATTCATTAAATTTTCCAGTTTTACTTGTTCAAGTTGTGCTTCACTTGTACTGGGGAAACCTAGTTGAGAGATATTTGGTCTCTCGTGTATACTGTTCAGTTGTTGGCTGTGTGTGGTAGTATTAACTATTCAACTATACCTATGTGGTAGTGCACTCAACACAGTTGAGCCCAGTATATATCTAGCAAGAACAAAATAGAATCAAAGAAAACAGCTAAAATGTCAAGCCCATAGTGCTAAGCTACCTAGATACAACAGCAATTACTCTATTCCCTCTAGACCAACTATTGCTTCCTTCAAAATGGCTACCACACTAGGCTGTTACCAAACAAATATTAACAGAGAAATCCAGTCCAAAACAGATCAGCAGGCAGTTTAAATCAGCAGAGCAAAATAAAATAAAATGTAAGGGAATGAACTTTTCTGAGTTTTTGTGAAGTCTAGAAATACTTTTAAGTTTTACAGTTAGTGCATACAGGTTCCTTTCTTTGTAAAGTTAGTAAAATAAACAGATAATTATGAATTGCACAATCCTTATAAACAAATAGATGATAAAGATAAAAAGAAAATATCTTTCTCCAGCTAAACCTTTTTCTGGGTAATTTGTAACTAAAGGGATTATTGTGCTATGTTCTAAACTGAGGGCATTTTCAGAACATCAGCAGAGACTTAAGTGTAGAGAACACAGCTCACAAATCTTCACTTTACTTCCCAGGGACCACTTTGTTCATGTGTTTTTTTGTAGTTGGTCTTCATTCAGCCATTTGATTTATAACATTTCTATTTAGAAACCATAGATTCATTTAAGCAAACCTTCATATTTACCTTCCATGTGTTTGTTTTTCTACTCTTGGCTAGTTATGCCCTCAATAGAATGTTTAATTATTCTGGTATGACCCTTGGTTTCTTCGTATAGGAATGGTCACAGATCCTGTAATGAAAGGAAAGAACAATACATTTAACATCTATGTGCAATTGCTATGTTCATCCTATGTACAATTGCTGTGTTCATCCTATGTACAATTGCTGTGTTTATCCTTTGTACAATTGCTGCGTTTCTCAGCAGAAGGTAGTTACAATCTTCAGTTACAGTCTTCATATAAATTTTATACAAATTTCATAGAAAAAAGGTTACAAGTTCATACATTTTTTATGCCACTGACATTTTTCTTTGGCAGCAACACCATTACTGAAGCCCAGGGACTGCTGACCTCCTGAATAAATCTGAGATCCAAAATCTCCTGTAGTTCCTGTCTAAGAATCTGCTTGGCTGCTTCCAAGCAGCAATAATTATCATCACTTTCTGTCCAATAGAATACTCTTTGCCTGCTTGTATCATGTCATACTTGATCTTTTCCTGCTGTTATAGCTGATATTGGTACTCTTGTGCCATTCACTCGTGCTCTGTAAGCTTGATGCTTGCATTTTCCACTAAAGATTCCCTTTAGGAATGACAATCACCCAGCCACTCAGTAAAACTTAAATTCTGAGACCTTCTTGCCCAGTGATTGTGCAGAAACTCAAACGGTGAAATCCTATGGATTTCTGGAGCATAGATAGAGGAGACATGGAAGGTATCTGTACCACTCCCAGCTGAACTGGTCTGCAAATGCTCTCTAAATGTATTTTAGCATAGAGTTAAACATCCACATCAGATCATTATTCTGTGGGTGGCTGGTGGGTGGGGTGAGTATTTAAATGCTTTCCCCTTGAACACTTTCACAAACAAGCTAGCAGGTCTGATATCATACTGACGCATCTATCTTTCTTGAGAAATCTAACAGTGCATTTCCCACCTTCTGTAATTCAAAAAAAGAAAACAGGCAGTAACCAAGGGTAGTAGCACTGTCCACCACCACCACTACTGAATGATTTTCACAGCTTACCAACAGAATTTGGGGTACTAATAGTCGGGGGTCCAGAGTAACAGGCAAAGACATCAGAGAAGGCATAGCTTTGTCTCCTGCCTTCCCAACATTTTGACATTGCTGATATATCTTGTAGTACCCTGCCATCTTTCTTGTTATACCTGATGAATGGAAATTCTGCATAAGCTTTCTTTTTGCATGTTTTGTGCCTGTGTGTCTTTAAAAGAGAATACTATGAGCTATAGCCAAAAGTATCCGTCTGCAGGACCTTTGTCCTTTGTATTACAAGCTGCTGTATCACTTCTCCCTTTGACCTCTCTCAGGAGTCCATTATCCATGTAACATCTCTGTTCCTGGTATAAGGACTCCCCCTGACTTTGAAGTTCAGGAATCTAACTACCTCTATCAAGTTATACAAAGTAGAGTATGAAATATGAGCCTGTCTCAACTCTTTCTTTGTGATGCTTACCAGGTCCCACTCCAAAGGGAGTCTAGTAACTTCTGATAAAAGTGCCTCAGATTCAAGTCTGATACTATCACCTTGAATTGCCCCCTTTCAAATGATGCTCAGTACCTTTCAATAGCTGTCGGTCAGATTCAAAATCAGTGCTATTAACTAGCAACCCAAGAAGTAGCCACATCAATAGCCTTGGTTTGAGGTTTTAGCACTGTCTGTGTCTTACCGCTGCTGCCTTCCTGATGTGCCTGCCTCCATACCTAGATGTTTGTAATCACCTATACCCAACATGTTGCATTTGCTGTAGTGCTTATCTCCAGAAAATCCACCACTGTCATAGTACTACCTTTGCTTGCTGTGTCCCATAAATTTTGTTCCCTACCTTGTCTCCATCATTGGTACTGAACATCTCTCTTTGGTTACACTGAAAACATTTAGCCCATGACTTGGGCATGGACTAGAATTTGTGGATTCTCCCTTGCTTGTGTGAATCTACTATGATGGATAAGCCTGACCCATATAGGTCCCCTTAAATCCATGTGCAGTGCTGGACATCCCGTTCATATGCATGTGTGACCTGCTAACTAGATATAGGTCCACATTTCTTCTTCATCTCTCTAACAGTTGTATACATCTGGTCTGACAACCAGATTTTAGCATCCTCCAGAAGAGAAATGGGTGCTTTCCTCTTCACCAGAAGGTCTGTCAGCCTTTGAAATTCACTGAATTTACAATTAAGCACACGCCTATGAAAGTACATGCTTATTCTTGCAATATAATTACTCACATTGTCCTCTGCCTTTTTCTATTGTTCTCTGAATTTCTTTTGATGCCATTTGCTTGTCATTATTTAACAGTAAACATCATCTTATCCAGTTAATAAATAGGAATACAGATAATCAGCCACAACCTTATAAAAATGAATAACTAACAAAATACTTCACTTAAGAAAGAAAGAAAGAATGGGTTAAGCAGAACAGTAAGTTTAATATGTAGAGAGATATAAGCCTGAACAGAGAAAACAGAAAATAATCACTTCGAGGAGATAGATTATAAGAAATAAAACATATCTACGCAACTAAACTTGCTCTTAACTGTCTCTTAACTAAAAGAATTACAGAGCCTTATGTTACACTGCCTGAATCTCCAAGAAATATAACAGGCAGAGAGATAAATGCAGAAAACAAACTCAGCGATCTGTCATTGGCAAGCTCCAGAGTAGCCCTGATTTCCTGTTTCTTCAGCTCTTTGGTTTATGACTTTCACATATAGAAACCACAGATACAACATTTATATGATAATGACCTTGTCTCTCTGAACGTTGCTAGCTAACTCCTTGCAGAATTTTCCAATTACATTTTACAGCCTTTAGCTTCCTGGCCTAGGAATAAGAGCTCTTGTGCTCACAGTTCAGAACAACTGTTTCTCTTTAACATGCTTGCCACATCTTTCACATCTTCTGCAGGATTCAGTAAATGCACGAAGCCTACACAGAGTTTACATGTGTATGCGGTGTTGTGTGGTGAGTAGCAGCGCTCATTGCATATTTATACCACACACCACACTTAAATGTAAATAAGCAAGGCTTCATGGCTGGCATTAGTATTGCCCACCAGGAAACCGTGCAAATGAACATGGATAGCACTCCTGTTTAAATCAGAGCACTAAAGGTCTCTGTTTTTGCCTGGAAAATGCCACAATGATCACCAGGGCAACAGAGATAGCGCACAGTCTCTAAGCGCAAGACATCTGGACAAAGGCCAACATAATATGGGGACATATGTGACATATTTGCCCTATAGAAATGTGCTAGAATAACCGGCGGATTGTCTTAAGGTACATGTTCTGAAGGATTTGAAGTCTGAAACTCAAATGTATGCAAATATTTAATCACATCAGTCCTGAGATCATTGCAGTGATATGGCAGAAAGCCACAAATTTGACAAGGAACACTTCTGGGCATTCTATGAAAATCTGGGCAGTTGAGAGGTATAAATGTTAAGTATATGTAACACAGTACAGGAAAGTGCATCTACAGTGCAGGGTATTGTGAAATCCCATTGAGGATATTCTATACTGAAGCTGTTTAACTGATCTGTAAGAGTACATGGATTGCCATGTAAAATAAACACTTAGGGGGAGTGTGTGTATTGAATAGGGGCACACCAATGAATTATAGAAATTAACACAGAGAAAGTGGATAGGTGAATAAAACTAATGTACAGTAGATGAGGGCATGTCAATGGAAGACAGTCATGGCAGCAACACCAATCACATAGTATGGTACAGTAGGGACTGCCCAGTGAAAATGTGTATTATATGACTGTCGCCCAAGGTGGCATAACAATGGGGAGGATGTCTGTGTGAGATAATCATCCCTACATGAATAAAGCAGAAGACATCTGTCAGGGATCTGACATACAATTGGGGTAGGGTGCATAATGTGAAGCTGTGCAAACTGATTTGCCTGAATATGAGTGTAATCTCAGCAGAGGTCTCCACCAAGTGGGACACAGGTAAAGGTTCATGGACAACATTAAAAGAAGCAATCACAGTCATGGACAATATCAGAACATTACCACCAGTAATTGCATGCCTTTGACACAACATATATGAATTAGAGTGATCAGAGATGATTCTGCACAAACAGGCTTGTACAACTATTATATGTCCACTCTCTATGACGGTAATCATGCACACTGTCCTAGCACTATAATATCTGCTGGAGGTGTTAGGAGGGACACTGCTATACCTGTATGCAACATTATGATCAGTACAGATTATTTGGCTGGTGTGCATGGCATATATATGGCACAATCCACACTGTCATGAAAGTTATCCATGCCATTAATGTTGTCAAACACCTCTGAATGGGCTGTGTGCATCACTAGAACAGTCAGCATACATGCATCTGGTGTAACAACTTGATGGGGTTATATATCATCAGACAATAATATTTAAGCCACAAGAAGAATACCTAGGTATGGCCAATAAGCTGTTTGACAGCTCACTGTGACAAAGGTGGTCAGTTATACATCAGTGGAAGATGTGTAGGTAGGTACATGAAGAGGGGTGCATTGTACTAAGTTATTGGTGTGATGAAGGCTGGAACTATGTAGGTATTATGGCCTTTGATGTGGACATCCCTCATATACTCTGTACTTATGTCACATACAAGGGAGTAGTCAGCACTGTGACCACATGCTGGTGGATGTTGCACTTATCATCTACCCCAGGACACAGGTAACCTATGTATTGGTCTGAATGTGAGGTGTGATGTCCACATTTTACATGGGTTGTGTGTTTGTTTTCCTGATATAACTAATCTCCCCATGTTTTCTTGTCATTGCAGATGTTGTCATGGCTGTGGCAGAAATTTGTGGTGTGTGTTGATACTGTCTATATTATACTAATATCACAGTTGGAGTCAGTGATTCTCCACAATCTGTAGTCCTTCAGGCAGCTGTTTGGACACAGGATGTGTATGTCATCTGTGACGTCCATTACTTAAATAATGGACAGGAAAAGGCCTAGCAGACAGACCCGATGTATGGACCTGATCACTAGACCTGAGATATTGGTCACTTCACACATTTCAACATAGTTAGATGCGACAAATGTGATCCACTGCTGTACCCACTTGATGATATAGCTGTTTATGGCCACATCTGACAGTGTTGACTGTATACTTCAGTGTGGATTTGTGTCAAATGCCTTGGCCTGGTCAAGTTCAACAGGATGATAGTGTTGTCATCGTGCATGCCCTCAATGACCTCTTTGAGGACATCTATCAGATGTAACAGACATGATGTAGCAGTAACAACTCACACAGGTCAGTTGCACACAGTTATTATCCATTTAGAAAAGATCCATGATGACATGTTGGTCTACGTCACAGTTGAAGATGTGTCTATACATGCATGCATCAGGTGCTGCCCCCCCCAACTCAGATGGATGCATGCTGATGTACACCTGTCTACAGGAACATAGTCCATGTTAATGATGTGTTGAAGTGTGTATTCAACCATATCAGGAAGGTGTTTGTGCTAAGTCATGCCATAGGTGATCTATGAAGTTGCCACAGCTCATTGATTCTGTGTGATAGGCCTGGATAAATATACAACAGTGCATACTGCCTCTCTTGATCTGGCTTAGGTTTTTGACACAATCCCCCACTGAGGTACCACTGAGCAAGTCTCTCAGTTGGGCATCAACTATTATGTCACTAGATGGGCAAGCAATTGGCTCACCAACAGAATATATACTGTGAAAGTTGGTGAATCAACCTGTATCAGTAGAGCTGTCACCACTAATATATACCAGCGATCTGTGCTTGGGTCTTTACTGTTTGAAATCTATTTCTCAACAGCTCAGGATAAAGTATATGGCCTTTGCCTTACTAAGTTTGCTGATGCTTGCATATTGGGTTCAATCACTGAGTCCACCAATGATGATAACATACTACAGGAGGGGATAATACAGACAAACAATTGGTGACAAAGTTACATGATCTAAAAATAAATGCAGAAATGTGCCATGCTAATTACAGCTCTGACAACAGTCCTGCTATACTGAAACCCAGAGAAGCAAGCACTGGGAATACATGTAGATAGCAATCTGAACTTCAACCAAGTGTCCACACTGGTACTGAAAGCGTATTTTGTGCACATTATAAGTCACACTGTCATATTCAGATTTTAGGATTGTATGACAGCACTGTACTCGAACCTCATCAGAACACTAACAGAGTATAATGCTCTCCTTTGCATGTACTTCACCAGACATATCCATCAGCTGGTGAGACCACAGGGGTTTCTCACCAAGAAAACACATAGCCTACAAACCATGCCACGATGGATGATAGATGGAAAGCTTGTCACTGAAATCTGTATCTTATAGGATGATGTGACTTATGCCTGGACTCCAGGCCAGTCTCTGACCCTGCCCTGGTGGGAATAGTGCACATCCAGAAATCAAATATAGCTGATGATATCAGCAGTGTCTGTTGTGGAGAATATGGTAATAACAGTGTTCCACATGCTGGTGTAAAAGGCTCTCTGTAATGTTAAGCAAGAGTACAAACACCATCCCAGATGACTGCAGTGAAAATAGAATCCTTACCTATCTAAGTACATAGACTACAGACCTCTGTATTTAAGGCAGGCACCACAGCTGAGGTCTGTATCTCAGACAACACTTTACAACTGATGACATCAGCAGTGTCTGTTGAGGAGAATATGGTAAATACAGTGTCTAATTCACTGATGTAAAAGGCTCTCTGTAATGTCGGCACAAACACACACACACACACACACACACACACACACACACACACACACACACACACACACACACACACACACACACACACACACACACAGTTGACTGCAGTGAGAATATAATCTTACCTAAGTGCAAAGACTACAGAACTCAGTACTTTACACTAATGCCACAGCACAAGTATGATTTTTGTAAGAATGCAGGTCAATCAATTTATAGTGAACAACATCATCAGAGCATGTTGGAGAGAAGATGTTGAGAGGCCTGCATGAGCCACTCAAAATGCTGTTAATTTATAGGAATGGAGTGGTAACTGTAGGACACACTTCTGTTCTTCTGGCCACACACACACACACACACACACACACACACACACACACACACACACACACACACACACACTTGACTGCAGTGAGAACAGAACCCTACCTATCTAAGCACACAGACTACAGACCTCAGTACTTTATGCAAGTGCCACAGCACATGTCTGACTTTTGCAAGACTGCAGGTCAAATTATAATGAATGACATCAACAGGGCATGTTGGAGAGAAATGTTCAGAGGTGCGCATAGGTTCATAGCTTCATTGGTTCATAGGAGCTTAGTAGCCTAATGGCCCTAGGGCATTTACAAGCCTAGCCATGCAAAAACACAAGTACCCTTATTGAGTATAGTTAAATGGTCATTGTTAGTAGAGAGATTTTGTGATCAGCACTGAATGGCCCTGTCTATGAGGAACATAGGTGCCATCCCAGAGGTGAATTTATAATCACCCATCCAGTTGTCAAGGCTGAGCTTGAATACAGTCACTGAGGATCACTGCTTCACTTGCCATGGGAGTCTACTATAGAGGAGTGGTAATCGCTGGGCGATATAGCTGTCTCCCCAGCATGATCTGTTTATGTCACAGACTAGGATGAGATCCCTGGCACAAGTTATTATTGCCCCATTTGATTTGCAGATGTCCAACATTTCCAGTAGTGCAGGTTCTGAGACTGCTCTGTAGGCCAGTCATAGGTCACCTCTCAGTAGACTGCATGATACTGAGGACAGTGACAGGTCTTTCAGTCTTTCTATGTTTGTCATGTTTTGGAGGCCCTATATTATCTCAGTCACAAACATCTGTGTTTTCTCCATATGCTGCAGATGTCCTGTGAGGTGCAGCATAAAGGAGCATTGTACTCAATTAGTAGTCTGATAAGGGTAGAGTACAGCAGAGCTATGACCTCCTTGGTCTTGGATACGATGACCTATTTATGCAGTGCACAATGTAAAATGTGTGTCTCACCACTATCGACACATAGTGATTGAAGTGTAGATTGCTATCAGCATTTGTTCCCTAGTCTCATACCACTGTGTATGAGCTTAGAGGGTTGCTATATATATATCATAATTAGCTGGGATACTTCATTGCCAAAGGGGTCAATGAGGCATTTTTTGCTTTAAGGTTCAGTCCATGAGTTTAAGACCAATCATTTGTCTGTGTCATCCCCTTCTGTAATATGTTAACATAATTGGGGGACTCTATACTACTGCATCCAGTTGACAGTCATCTGCAAACCTGGTAAGCCACAGGACATGTACCTTTGCCTGGACTTCAGAGAAATAGTTTCCAAACACTTTGATGGTCCAGAACAGATCCTTGTGGTATTCTACTGGTAAGTGGTCTAGTGGTAGAGGTGCAGTCCCCAACTTTGACAATGTGCATTATATCAGTGAGCCAGCTGACCATCCATCTAGTAATGCATGGTTTAATCCCCAGATGGGAGAGTTTCTCTATGATACCTGAATGGGGATATTATCAAAAGCCTTGTATAAATCAACATAGCAGTATGTCCTGTTATCCCTCATCCAGGTCTTTGGGGTCACTATCAAAGAAATTTACAATGTTTAATAAGCAAGATCTACCCTTGAAAAAAACAAAATGGGTTGGATCAAGTGTGTTGAAGATAAACTATGTCCCTGTGGATAAGGTCCATGCTGATCCCTTCCTAGCCTTGTAGATAAGGCTTTTTAGGCTTATTGGTCAATAGCTCTAGTTCTGCATGTTACTAGATTGATGTGCATTTCATATCACAAAACATTTGATATTAAGGTATGTAGTGTAGGTGATATATGTGTGGAAAAAGTACTAAGACACCAGAGTTGCAGTGCCTGGGGGAGGCAACACATGGCTGTATTGTAAGTATGTGAAATATTGTTAGATAGAGCCTTCAGTTTACTATATTTCCACATGTCATTTTATTGTCATAGACAGGAAATGGACAGTAAACAGCAGTAATACATAATAACATTTACTTTTCCATAGTGCAGTGAGCAGCGGGTTTGTGAGATGGTTGGCAAGTGTTTGCGCATGCAAGATACACATTTTCAATACTTTCCATATTTGCACATAGTTAAACAGTGCATAAATGTGAGCCACATTGCAAAAATTCTAAGAGTTAGTACTGAGTCTATGAAACACACCTGCTGCTTAACTGAATTTGTGGCAGCAGGTGTAAATGCATTGACACATTTCTTTTTGAGCCCAGATTATACTGGGTTCGAATCCAGTTGTATCTAATACTTTAAAAAAACTTTTTAAATAAACAGTGATAATGTAATGACATGAATTATTTATAGTACCTGTGTTGCTGTGTGTTGGCATTGCACAGTGGGGTTAAGCAACATTGCACAGAGAAAACCACAGCATTGTACTGCTGCTTACCATCACTGCACATTGGTGTGCAATGCACAACTCCATACAAACATAGAGGTCAGAAAGTGAAGGGATGCATTGCTTTTTCTGCTACTTATGTGTGTTGTATGTGATTCTCATTTTTGACCAGATTGTATGTGTTAAAATGGGGTAGATAGGAAAGTGATGAAATGGGGAGCAAGCAAGGGGAAGAACAAAGTAAAAGCAATAGAGGAATGTACAGGAAGGTAGTGGTAAAGAACCATAGCTATACATTTTTTAACAGTAAAAACTGAAAATATGTGCAGAATATTAACTGAATTTGGACTGTTACCTCCACAAAGAGGTGTGACAACAATGCAATTATGTTGTATAGCCAGTTGGATAGAATCAAGTGTGTCAAGAAGACATGTGCATGAAATGGAGATCTATACAATTTTTTTAATTCAGTAAGAGAGTATTGCTAGGTAAGGGACATAGGTATATCTTAGTCAGGTAAGTTGGATAGGTGAGGAAGCAAATGCAAACAAATAAGACAAACAAGAGACAGGGATGGTGATTTACACAAAAGTTTGGGGGATACCATGATTGGGGTAAGGGAGGGGAAAATGCAGGCTCACAGACATCAAGCTTAGAGACAGAGAGAATCGAGTCCTCACCCATTGGACTGTCATCACTGCCCCTCACTCCACTGGTGGCTGGAGTGCTAGCCATCTCATTCTGCTATGGACCATGAGGGAGAGCAGTCTCTCTATCTATCATAGGTGCACACCGTGTGGTGCATGACCGTGTGCACCATCCCTGGGCAAATCTCTGCAGGTGATGAAATCACCACCTCTGCCACTGCTCCTGGAGGGTACCACTGCACTAGCTTCCAGGGCAGTACTACCTGAGGGTACAAGTAGTGCATGGGCAGCAGTGGCAGTGCTGCCAGGTTGGCCACTCAGACATGCTGGGCATAGGTGCTGGAGCTGTTGGAGATGAGGCAGGCTGATCTACTGGGGCTGGCCTACCTCACTGTGCTGTGTAGCATTTAGTGATGTGGTACACATGGATGACATAGAGACTTTTGATGACGCATAATAGAAAATAAAAAAGAGAGATAAGGGTTGCGGTAACAGAAATAAAAGAGATAAAATTAGTGTGATGCCCCCACTATGGGCCAGTAATCAAGGATCCTGATCTCGAATCCTCACCACTGACATGGGAGAGGGATGTTCACTTAGACCAAAAATGGATACACCCAGTATTTTCAGATGCAGCTCTCTGCACCAAGCACAATTCCCTTAAGAGCACACAGGAACAGACTCAGCCAGGGGTCTGGGTTTTTTCTCTGTCTCTCCCCAGTTCCCTAGTAAGGGTCCCCACTAGCTTAAGTTAAGTCCTCAGCCGCATGTGTGCAAGCCACGTTCTCCAGCACCCTCTCTGTGAAACCAGTGCTTTGCTTCCCTGCTCCAAGTAGCTGACACGCACACATTTTGAGATTTGATTTTCACATACACCCACACACCTGGGAAAAGCTGTGCTGGCACAGATTTACTAGCTTTGCACACTTTTACCCAGTGTATAAGTTAGTTACCCTGCCACCAGACCCCCCAAAGCCAGCTACTCTAAGGCTCCTGCAAGGGTACCCAATTATACTGAGTGAAATTAATATTAATGCAAATGGTAATGTTGACCAAACAGCCAGGCTTTCAGGAGTGTCAACAGTGTCACCAATAGATATAAGTACTCTCATAGGTTAAAATATTTTCTAAAGGACCAGCCACAATGAAAAGTTTAAATATGTTTAACAATAAATAATAAAAGAACATGAAAATACTAAATATCTATTTACAATAAACACCAGAGTTTAATTCACAGGAATTAATAAAAATAACACAGGTGGACAGGTTCACACAGTTACAGAAAACAATACCTAACTAATCTCACTATATTTTCCTGACTGATCTAAAGAATACTATTCCCTGGTCAATTACTGGAGCAAGTCAAGATGAAGTAGGTGAGAGATCCTTCTTTGTCAGGTTACAACAGCAGACTGCAATGAGACTTCAGTATCACCTAGTATTAAAACATTATTTCTGTACAGAATGACCTCACATGCATCTGGTTATATGACTTCTGTTTCCCATACAACCCCCCATTGCTAGAAGCTGCCAGGATTTAGCACCTACATGTCAATAATACACAAACAGGAGCATTGCTCAGTTCTGGTGCAGCTTCTGGAAGTCAAAACAATTACAAACGTTTGATCCTCCTACAGAGACTAGCACACCATGCTGGAAAGTGCCAAAGCCTCATCCTTTGGGGACAATAAGTCTTTTGACTCTCCTGATCGATTACATTCCTCTGGTGGATTATCTCAAAGTTTGTCCACAGAGCATTATGGCATTACAGGTGAGAACAGTGCTACATCACAGACTCGTGGCAATCAAGTTAATCCACTTAACGTTGAAAGTACTCTTTGAATGACTGGTTGAAATTTAATTAATAACACCTTTAATACAAGCGTGTCTACTTCAAACCACAGACTTTGTGATAGGTTAGCAGAATTTGACTGTTGTTTGGTAAAGATTAAAAAATTGCAAACGGATACTGAGTACTTTAAAGATTGTGTCAAAAGACTTATTGTCCCCAAAGGACTAAGGCTTTGGGGCTTTCCAACAGGGCTTGTTCGTAATTCAAGTTTACACAAAGAATTATTGCAACTATTTGATAAACATGGTATCGAATATATGCAACTAGTCATAAAACATAACATAGATTTATCACCCAGAGACTCCCCATGCTGTGGAATAAAATCCTGGTCCATGTGAGGCAGAGCACCTCGCTGGCTCTGTTCAAGAGAAATCTTGACCGGTGGATGGGAGATCGTAGGTTTACCCCGGGAATCATCTCTGTGTCACTACTGGACAGAGGCACAACAAACTAATGGGCACAGTATTTCTAACATAAGGGGCGGCGTAAGCCACATAACTTTGGGCTAGGCTTATAAATGCCCTAGGGCAGTTAGCCTAGTATAAACCTATGAACCTATGAACCTATGCACGGTACAATTCATGCCTTTATGAAAGACATTCTTATTTTGGACAGGAATATCACTCAAGATCTTGCTTTCTCAGATAATACGTTTGAGTATACTTGCATTTTGCGGTCCATTGATGAACAAATGGAAGCTATCAAAGCAAGAAAGCTGAAAAAGCTGAATAGAGATACTAATGCCTATAAATCTAACATGGCCTATCCCCCACCTCCTTGTTCTCAGGAGTGGGTGCATAAATCCCTTGATAACACTGAAACTGAGAATGGGGGTGTTTCCCCCGATTACAATGGTGGGACCGAGCATGATTTTTTAGACTCAGCCGAGGTTCCACCACTCAGGTGATCTGAATGCCTGAGGAATCAGCAGATGAGTCAGAAATGGGGAATCTCGCAACATCCATCTGTGCTCTATCCAACCAGGGGTGCTCAAGGTAACTACCGAGGGAACAGACATGGTTCCTGATGGGGAAGGAGACAGTAGCTAGTCTTTCCATTTTGAATACTGCAACTAGCTCTACCACTTGTCTATTATCACCCCTGGTTATAGCACAGAACTCAACTGGTGACTTCAGAGTCTACAACTATTCTGCCATCGACATTGGGACAGGCGTGTGTGATCTTTTTCTAAAGGAATGACTTTTGTACCTGCTAAAAGAATGAATCTTGAACAAACATTGATTGACATTAGACTATATGTTCATAAACTTAATTTGAAATTATTATTTCCCAATGATGTTCATGTGGATAATTCTTTAAGAATTTCTAGTACATATAACCGCCCCCTGCATGCCTCTCTTAATATGTTTCAATGTATGTGTGAATTTGATACTAGACATTTGTATAGCCACCTCCTAGATGATATACAATGTATAGTAATTTAACAGAAGAGGAGAAGCATAATCTTGAACTTATCAAAAATACATCAGGTGTGAGGTTTGTTAAGCCAGATAAAGGGGGAGGGCTAGTGGTGAAGAACCAGTCTGATTATGTAGCCAAAATGAAAAACCTTTTGTCTTCTCAAACCTATGAAAAAAGTTCAATTAATGAAATGAATAGTGCTTATAATAGAATAAGGAGTTATTTGCAAGATTTATTCATTGAAGGTTCTATTGATACTCATCAATACATTTTTTAACAGTAAGTTACCTCATCACACCAATGGTTTTTGGGGTACCCAAAATACATGAGGATGCATGCCAACTCCCTATGCATCCTATTGTGGACGCCAGGAGTTTGATCACACATCCTTTGGCAAAATGTTTGGATTTAGAACTAAAAAAGTTTGTGTTAAGTGAGTCACATATTTGTATAGACTCTTGGGAATTTTCAAGAAGACTTGACTATATCCCATTTAATCCAGACCACGTCTTTATCACCATAGATGTTAAAGATTTATACTCGGTCATCCCTCACCAAATTGGTGAGGAGTGATTTTGTGAATATCTTGTTAGTAAAGGTATCGAACAGGACAGGATTAATACTTATGAGTTATTGTTAGATCTAGTTTTAAAATCCAACTTTATTTGGTTTGAACAAGAATTGTACCTTCAGAAAGAAGGCAGTGCTATGGGTTCATCCTGTGGGGGCCTATATGCTAACATTGTTATGTTAGTTCGGGAACACACTTTCCTGTTTTCTTCCTGCTTTTTTTGGTTTTGTGATATCTATATTCGATACCAGGATGACATCTTCATTTTGTAGTCGGGCTCCATGGAAATGATTAACCAATTGTTGGATTACATTAACCATACTACCACTTTCCTAAGATTTACCCATGTGTTGGATCACACCTCTATTTCATATTTGGATGTGTAATTAAGAAAAACATTTTAGAGCAAAGGTTTACAGCTAAAATATTTTGTAAACCAACCTATTCGAATGCCTTTCTACACTTTCAAAAGTAACCATCCTTTTTCACAAAAAAGGTTTGTTAAAAGACAATTTGTTCGAGCAGCCCGAATGGTTACAGAAGGGCATAAGTTTTTGGGTGAATATAATCTCCTGAAACATCTGCTCCTTGGGAGAGGTTATCCTGTTACTTTAATTGAAGGATTACTTAGCAAAGTTAAAGAGAAACGAGCTACAGGGCATTTTAACCCCTTGTTGGGAGATAAGGTCATTTGTGCTAACAATTTTAGTAAATTTGTTCCAGTCTGTAGTACTGCTAATAGTAGTCACAATGTTACTCTGGCACCTTCGACTTGGGGTCCAATTTTAGCAAGGTTTGAATGAAGTTGAATCACTCCTTTGTGTATTAAAACTAAAAGCAAATATTAAATAGGTACGTGGCTTGTTATCCAGTATGCCATTTGCATAATTGTACTTACTGGGTTATTTTCAATATTTTATTTTGTTTTACTTGTTAGTTTTAAATTGATTCAGGGGAAGGATAGGATATGGGATGCTGGGATTGGCTCATTTTAAGGTGTGTCTGAATTCTATATATATATATATGCCATATTGCTTATATACATAGGTTATACTCTCTCCTGAAACATATGTTTCTTGGAGAGGGTATCATGTTACTTTAATTGAGGAATTACTTAGCAAAGTTAAACAGAAACGAGCTACAGGGCATGTTAACCCCTTGTTGGGAGATAAGGTCATTTGTGCTAAAAATTTTAGTCAAGTTGTTCCAGTCTGTAGTACTGCTAACAATAGTCACAATGTTACAAGTAATAATGTAGGAGGGCAGATTTACAAGACTAACACAATTATTTTCCTAATGCTTTGATTACAGTGTTTAACATTGATAGTTCATCTATTTGAAACATTTTGTTTAAAAATTTGAAAGTTTTAGAGACTGAAAAAGAAGTTAGGGAACTAATAGGTGATAGACCTGTTTTTGTATACAAGAAAGGGGTTAAATTCAAGAATATTTTTGAAAATATTAGAGGCCCTAAGAAGTTTGGTTACATGATGAAATGTGGTGCATGTGTTTATTGCAAACATATTTTAGATGCGAGTCAAGTTTCTATTAATGGTTATAGTGTTAAAAGTATAGGTAAACCGAGTTTTAATACCATGAAATTGGTTTATTGTGTGATCTTGTAAGTTTTGCCCATGTTTTTATGTGGGCAAAACTGAACAAAGTCTTAAGAATAGGATCGCTGAACATTTACGTGACATTCGAGCAAAAAAAGAAACTAATGCCTTAGCTAGGCACATTATCTTAAATAAGGACCATGAGTTTAAATTTATTTACTGGAAATTATGCATACATCTGGTAGGGGTGCAGCATGGCCGTTGTTGATGGAGAAAGCGGAGCTACTCTGGCAACTTCAGCTTGGGGCCCAATTTTGGGAAGGTTTGAATGAAGCTGAATCAATCCTTTGCGTATTAAAACTAAACACTAATACTAGATAAGTAAGTGGCTTGTTATTCAGTATGCTGTTTTCATAATTGTACTGGG